>NW_025972157.1:4447-9589 GCF_021869965.1 Rhincodon typus
GCACATCCCTGGGCACTATGGGACAACTTAGCATGGCCAATCCACCCTAACCTGCACATCCCTGGGCAGGTTCCTTCTTGCTAAACGATGTGATCCTAAATGAATACTTCTCAACAGTATTTACGATGGGGAAGGATATGGAAGGTTGGGTGACTCGGGGAAATAAATATTGATGTCTTGTAAAGAGCCGACATTACAGAAGACTAGGTGCTGGAGGTCTTAAAATGCACATAACCATTCAAGTGTATCCCAGGACTTTGTGGGAAGCCAGGAAAGAAATTGTGGGCCCCCTGATCAGAGATATTTGTATCATCAGTAGCCACAGGTGAGGCTAGAAGACTGGAGGTTGGCTAATGTTGTGCCACTATTTAAGAAAGGTTGTAATGAAAAGCCAGGGAACTATAGACCGGTGAGCTTAACATCAGTGTTGGGTAAGTTGTTGGAAGGGTTTCTGAAAACAGGATTTACATGTACTTGGAAGGGCAAGGACTGATTAGGGATTGTCACCAACGGCTTTTGTGCGTGTCTTACAAATTTGACTGAGTTTTTGAAGAGGTGGACAAGAAGATAGATGAAGGCAGAGTGGTAGACGTTTTTTACATGGTGTTTAGCAAGGCGTTCGAGAAGTGGGAGACTGGTTAGTAAGGTTAGATCACGTGGGATCCAGCCAATTGGATACAGAATTGGCTTGTCAGTAGGAGACAGAAAGTGGTGGTAGAAGGTTGGGTTTCAGTCTAGGGGATCTGTGACCAGCAGTGTGCAGCGAGGAACAGTGCTGGGTCCACTGCTGTTCATCACTAATATGATTGATTTTGGACGAGAATGCAGGAGGCATAGTTAGTAAGTTTGCGGGATGACACCAAAATTGATTTGTATAGCGGACGGTGAAGGAGGTCATCTAAGATCTTGATCAGCTAGGCCGAAGAATGGCAGAAGGAGTTTAATTTAGTTAAATTAAGCATTTTGGTAAGACAGACCAGGGTAGGACTTACACAGTTAATGGGAGGCCCCTGGGGAATGGTGTCAAACAGAGAGACCTAGGGGTTTAAGTGCATAGTTCCTTGAAAGTGATGTCACAGGTAGACAGGGCAGTGAAGAAGGCATTTGGTACGCTTGCCTTCATTGGATAGAGCATTGACTATAGGAGTTGGGACATCGTATTGTAAGTGTACAAGACACTGGCAAGGCCATGTTTGAAGAACTGCGTACAATTCTGGCTGTTCTGCTATAGAAAGGATGCTATTAAACTGGAAAGGATGCAAAAAAGATTTACAAAGATGTTACCATGACTGGAAGGTTTGAGTTATAAGGAGAGGCTGGATAGGCTGGGACTTTATTTTCTGGAGGGTAGGAGGTTGAGAGGTGACCATATAGAGGTTTATAAAATCATGAGGGGGTACAGATAAGGTGAATAATCAAGGTCTTTTCCCCAGGGTGGGGGAGTCCAAAACTAAAGGGTATAGGTTTAAGGTAAGAAGGGAAAGATTTAAAAGGGACTTGAGGGGCAACCTTTTCACACAGAGGGTGGTGCGTGTATGGAACAAGCTGCCAGAGGAAGTGGTAGAGGTGGATACAATGACAACATTTAAAGACATTTGGATAGATGCATGAATAAGAAAGGTTTAGAGGGATATGGACCAAACGCAGGCAAATGGGACTAGTTGAGTTTGGGAAGCCTGGTCAGTATGGGTGAGTTGGGCTGAAGGGCCTATTTCAGTGCTGTATGACTCCATGACTCTAAATCCTGTTTCACAGCGCACATCCAACCAGCCTGAATCTTGAAAACTCAATAAGATGTGAGAGTAAAGATCCTACAGAGTGGTTTTTCAGTTTGAGATGGGAAGAAGGTGTCTCCTCTTAATATCAAAGATATTGAGGATTAAATGTTAAATATTGCATTTCTCTTCACTTCCAGGAAGCGTTTGGATCTACAGCATCTACCAGCCGGATTATATTAACAAAACGTCCCCTAATTACTGCAATAAAACGTTATATCTTTTTGCTTTCTGGGTCACCACTATCATATATATCTTTCTCGGGCTTATGATGGTTTTTGGAATTTGTGCATGTGTTTTAGGTGGAACTGTGATTCTGACCAAGCATTTTTCAAACGCTTGACTAAAGAAAACCTTTGTCCCATTTTAATTTGAGAAATTTGCACCAATTTCCCAGCCATAAACTCTTGGCTTCCGCAGATGAATGATAGCTTTTAGCACTGCGTGTTTTGGACAGCTTTTGAAACAGGTTTCTCACATCTTTCAGTTCTGCACAACCTTCATCTGATGTTTCAGGAAGTAAACTGCACTTTATCTGTTCGTCATTGTGAAACCAATTGATTATGTTTTAAAAACGTTTTGGACTTGTCTGTGATACATTTCAAATAAAAAGCAGCTTCTTAATCAGCGACACCAGTCCTCTCCTTTCTCAACGAAGGATTTTTATAAAAATCTGACTGTGTCAATTTCAGATAAAGGTCGAATTCAGAAAGGCGAGGATTTCAAGTCAGCTAGGGATTTTATCTTTCAGACTATCATATCATAGAATCCCAACAATGTGGAAACAGGCCCTTCGGCCCAACAAGTCCACACTGACCCACCAACTAGTTCAGAGAAAGCGAGATTTCTGAGCCAGCACTCCAACTGATGTTTACTAATTCCTGTAACAGCTCGACAGGAGGGGAGAGGTGAGTGGGTATGGAATTATAGATTCAATATCCCATGATTGAACACCACAAGCCACTAACCAACCAGCATATCTAAACCTCTGTGAAGGAATAGGCTTGCTCAACTTGTTGCAAATTTAGCCTTTCACAAAAGTTCCATGTTTGCATGTTTAACTGAGAGTTAGGTTCAGAAGCTAAAGGAAAAATGTTGTGAAATTTGAAAGGATTCAGAAAAGATTTACAAGGATGTTGGTGGGTTTAGGGGTTTGAGCTACAGAGAGAGGCTGGATGGACTGGGGCTATTTTCCCTGGAGTGTCGGAAGCTGAGGGGTGACCTTATAGAGGTTTACAAAATCGTGAGGGGCATGGATAGGGCAAAAAGACAAGGTCATTTCCCCAGGGTGGGGGAGTCCAAAACCAAAGGTCATAGGTTTAAGGTCAGAGGGAAAAAATTTAAAATGGATGTGAGGGGTAACTTTTTCACACAGAGGATGGTGCGTGTATGGAATGAGCTGCCAGAGGAAGTGGTGGAGACCGGTACAATTACAACATTTAAAAGGCATCTGGATGGGTTATGAATAGGAAAGGTTTAGAAGGAAATGGGCCAAAAGCTGGCAAATGGGACTGGATTAATTTAGGATAGCTTGTCGGCATGGACGAGTTGGGCCAAAGGGTCTGTTTCCGTGCTGTGCATCTCAATGACTCTAAAACTGCAATGATGTGGAGGTGCCGGTGTTGGGACTGGGGTGGGACAAGGTCAGAAATCACACGACACCAGGTTATAGTCCAACAGGTTCATTTGAAAACATAAGTTCTCTGAGCATCACTCCTTCTTCAGGCGTTGGTCTGAGGAGTAAGACTCTGAAAGCTCGTGTCTTCAAGTAAACCTGTCGGACTATAACCTGGATGCTGTGTGACTTCTGATTTAAAGCTGCAAAACCTTCACAACTGGGAAAGCAATTTTATTCAAACAACAAAAAGAAATTGCTGGAGAAACTCAGCAGGGTCCAGAGCGCATGTGGAGAGAGAAAGCGGAGTTTATGTTTCTTGGGTTGCTGGATCCGAAACGTTAACTCCGCTTTCTCTCTCCACAGATGCTGCTAGACCCCACTGAGTTGCTCCAGTAATTTCTGCTTTTGTTTCTGATTTCCAGCATCAGCTGGTCTTTGCTTTCTTTCATTCGGCAATTCTTGTCAGTTTGACTTCAATTAACGAACCATGCCCTTAAGACCATCAGAAATAGGAATGGGAGCAGGCCCCATCAGGCCCCTTGAGACTGCTCTGCCACTCAATAGGATTGTGACTCATCCAACTCTCCTCCCGTCCACGTTCCTGCCCTTTCCCCTGTAACCCTTGATACCTCAAATTATCAAGAATCTGTCTCAGTCTTCAATATACACACGGGACTCTGCCCCGCACAGCTCTCTGTGGCAGGGACTTTGAAAGGCGCACAGCCCTCTGAGAGAAGAAATTCCACCTGTATTAAAGCCATGAAAACTGCAGGGCTAGAAATTTGAGCAAAGTAGGACATTTCACAGGGCAAATAGGACATTTCCTCACAGTCATAGAGTCATGCAGCACAGAAACAGACACTTCGGTCTAACAAGTCCATGCTGAACATAATCCCAAACTGAACAAGTCCTGCCTGCCTGCTCTTGGCCCATATCCCTGCAAACTTTCCAATTCATGTACTTATCCAAATGTCTTTTAAACGTTGTAACTGTACCTGCATCCATCACTTCCTCTGGACATTCATTCCACGTGCGAATCACCCTCTGTGTAAAAAAATTGCCTCTCATGTCTTTCGCTCAAAACAGCTTGCGCTTGCAATGAAATTGCAGTCAATTTACTCAAACTCTCACAGGCAGTTTCAGTGCCGAAAGCCAATCAGTCCATCACAGCTGTACTAGCTCTCCAAGTTGGCAATGCGCCCAGTGTGTCTGCCCCCTGCCTTCTCCCACAGGCATTGCATGTATGTCCTTTAATGGTGATTTCAGGTTAGCCTGCCTGCACCACACTCTCAAGCAGCACATTCCAAACTCCCAACCACTCGCGTTGAAAACATTTATCCCTCATGTCACCTTTAACTGGTTTTTACAGGTTCCCTCAAACTTGCGCCCTCTCAGTGAGACTAGGAGCAGGTGTGGTGCTTCGGAGATAAAACTGGTCCTCGACAGTTTGGATCTCCTCTCCCGCAGGAAGTGTGAGCACTCGGTCACAGAATTGAATCTCAGATCCATTCAGAAATGGATGCAGTGCACGATGAAGACTGCACTGCGCGGTTTTGTAACCTCTGGCCATAGTCATATGCTGCTGAAATCGATGTTGGCTAACACCGCTCTATTTAGGTAAGATCGGCTGAGGTTACCGTGAATCATGTCATCAGACTTCCTACAGAGTGGAAGCAGGCCATTCAGCCCATCAAGTCCACAAATGACTCTCCGAAGAGTATCCCACCCAGACACCCCGCCCCCATCCCT
>NW_025972157.1:9689-9909 GCF_021869965.1 Rhincodon typus
ATCCACCCTAACCCGCACATCCCTGGGCACTATGGGACAATTTAGCATGGCCAATCCACCCTAACCTGCACATCCCTGGGCACTATGGGACAATTTAGCACGGCCAATCCACCCTAACCTGCACATCCCTGGGCACTATGGGACAATTTAGCACGGCCAATCCACCCTAACCCGCACATCCCTGGGCACTATGGGACAATTTAGCACGGCCAATCCACCC
>NW_025972158.1:0-9909 GCF_021869965.1 Rhincodon typus
AGGAGCAGGCAGAGACAATGGGTCGACCAGGGCAGTCAGGTTTGTGGATTTTGGGAAGGAGATAGAAGCAGGCAGTGCAGGGTTGGGGAACGATGAGGTTGAAGCTGTGGGTGGGAGGTCACCTGAAGTGATGAGGTTGTGGATGGTTTGGGAGATGATAGTTTGGTGCTCGGGGTGGGGTCATGATCAAGGGGGCGGTAGGAGGAGGTGTCAAAGAGTTGGCATCTGGCCTCGGCAATGTAGAGGTCAGTGCGCCATACTACAACTGCGCCTCCCTTGTCCGCGGGTTTTGTGGTGAGTTTGGGATTGGACCCGAGGGAGCCGAGGGCTGTACGTTCTGTGGGGGCAAGGTTGGAGTGGGTGGAGAGGGATGGAGAAGTTGAAGCGATTTATGTCTCGACGGCAGTTGGAGATAAAGAGGTCGAGGGAGGGTAGGAGGCCTTGAGGTGGTGTCCAGGAGGAGGGGGTGTGTTGGAGGCGGGAGAAGGGATCAGTAGAGGGAGGGTTGGGTTCACGGTTAAAGAAGTAAGCGTGGAGGCAGAGGCGGTGGAAAAACTGCTCAATGTCCAAACATGACCAGTATTTGTTGATGTTTGGGTGGAGGGAGTCAAAGGTGAGCCCTTTACTGAGGACTGACCATTCGTCCTCAGTAAGGGGGAGGTCTGGGGGGATGGTGAAGACTCGGCAGGGCTGGGTGCTACTGTATCCTCTGGAGCTGCTGGCTGTGGAGGCTGTGGGCGGAGCGATGTCGGTGTCAGCGGTGGGCAGAGTTGCGTCGGCATAGGCTGTGGGTGGGGTTGTGTCAGCGTCAGCGGTGGGCGGAGTTGCGTCGGCGTCGGCAGTGGGCGGAGTTGCATCGGCAGTGGGCGGAGCAGGGTAGACAGTGGGCGGAGCGGGGTAGGCGGCGGCAGCGGCGGTGACGATAGGTGTGTCTTCAGTGTCTGTGGTGTTGGTCTTGGAAATGGAGGCGGTGGCATCGGCAGCGATGGCGTTCGCTGTCCCAGAAGTGGGGAACCCGGCGGTGGCGGATGTGACATCATCTGTGGGTTCTCCGACAGTGGCCTCATGGCCAATGGCGGTGGGCACATTGTGGGGAAGGTTCTGGGTAGGGTTGGGGATTTGGGGGGTGGAGGAAGCCCGTTTTGGGTGGTAGGCACCAGTAAGTTTACTGTACTTACTTTTTAGTGTCCAATAAAGCTGAGTAGAATTGTGAGTTTAGGTTATGGATCCTATGAAGAATAAGAAACAGGAGAGGTCCTTTGCAGGTCTGGGAGAGGGAGGCTCTGAGCTGGGGTCGGCTTGATTGTAGTGCCAGGAGATGCCAGCGCATTGCTGCGAGTGTGTGTTTCAGGAGTCGCAGGGAGAAACGCTTCTGAAGGATCTCAATGCTATGAATGTAGACATTGTCATGGTTGGGGCCAAATTGGGAAGGCCTGAATGTGGACTGTAGTCCATTGGGGATGATCTGGTTCCGTAGGCAGGTACTAAGAAAGGTGATGTGGCTGTAGTACCTGGTTTGCTTCAGGACATGATCGAGCAGTTTCAAGGCCGAAGAAATTACGAGAGAGTTGCAGTGGGAGAGAGATCCCCTGAGGTTTGTCTGGAGGGAGGAGGGTAACTTCATCAGGGTAGCCATCCTTAGAAGAGGCTTTGCAATGGGGTTAAAATTGTATCAGAGATTGTAGGAATAGGGATAGTAGGGATAGTAGGAACCCAACCCTGCACCGCCTGTTTCTATCTCTTGCCCAAAATCCACAAACCTGACTGCCCTGGTCGACCCATTGTCTCTGCCTGCTCCTGCCCCACCGAACTTATCTCCACCTATCTCGACTCCATTTTCTCCACCTTGGTCCAGGAACTCCCTACCTACGTCCGTGACACCTCCTCCAGAACTTCCAATTCCCCGGTCCCCAACACATCATCTTTACCATGGACGTCCAGTCCCTATACACCTGCATTCCCCATACAGATGGCCTAAAGACCCTCCGCTTCTTCCTGTCCCTCAGGCCCGACCAGTCCCCCTCTACTGACACCCTCATCCGCTTAGTCAAACTCTAACTTCTCTTTCAATTCCTCCCACTTCCTACAGACAAAGGAGGTGGCCATGGGTACCCGCATGGGCCCAAGCTATGCCTGCCTCTTTATAGGTTACGTGGAACAATCCCTCTTCCATACCTACACTGGCCCCAAACCCCACCTCTTCCTCCATTACATTGATGACTGTATCAGCGCCGCCTCGTGCTCCCATGAGGAGCTCGAACAGTTCATCCACTTCACCAACACCTTCCACCCCAACCTTAAGTTCACCTGGACCATCTCTAACACCTCTCTCATCTTCCTGGACCTCTCTGTCTCCATCTCGGGCAACCACCTAGAAACCGATATCCATTTCAAGCCCACCGACTCCCACAGCTACCTAGAGTACACCTCCTCCCATCCACCTTCCTGCAAAAATGCCATCCCCTATTCCCAATTCCTTTGCCTCCACCGCATCTGCTCCCAGGATGAGGCATTCCACTCCCGTATATCTCAGGTGTCCTCGTTTTTCAAGGACCGCAACATCCCCCCCTCAGTGGTCGAGAACGCCCTCGACCGTGTCTCCCGCATTTCCCACAACTCATCCCTCACAGCCCGTCCCCGCAATAACAACCAAAAAAGAATCCCCCTCGTCCTCACGTACCACCCCACCAACCTCCGGATCCAACGCATCATCCTCCGACACTTCCGCCATCTGTAATCCGACCCCACCACCAAAGACATTTTTCCCTCCCCACCCTTATCTGCTTTCCGGAGGGACCACTCTCTCCATGACCCCCTTATCTGCTCCACACTCCCCTCCAGCCCCACCACACCCGGCACTTTTCCCTGCAATCGCAGGAAGTGCTACACCTGCCCCCACACCTCGTTCCTCACCCCCATCCCAGGCCCCAAGAAGACCTTCCACATCAAGCAGATGTCCACCTGCACATCCGCTAATGTGCTATACTGCATCTGCTCTATCCGTTGTGGCCTCCTCTACATCAGGGAAACCAAGCAGAGGCTTGGGGACCACTTTGCAGAACACCTACTCTCGGTTCGCAATAAACAACTGCACCTCCCAGTCGTGAACCATTTCAACTCCCTCTCCCATTCCTCAGACAACATGTCCATCCTGGGCCTCCTGCAGTGCCACAACGATGCCATCCGAAGGTTGCAGGAACAGCAACTCATATTCCACTTGGAAATCCTGCAGCCCAATGGTATCAATGTGGATTTCACAAGCTTCAAAATCTCCCCTCCCCCTACCGCATCCCAAAACCAGCTCAGCTTGTCCCTGCCTCCCTAACCTGTTCTTTCTCCCACCTATCCCTTCCTCCCACGTCAAGCCCCACCCCCATTTCCTACCTACTAACCCCATCCCGCCCCCTTGACCTGTCCGTCCTCCCTGGACTGACCTATCTCCTCTCTACCTCCCCACCTACACTCACCTTTACTGGCTCCATCCCCGCCTCTTTGACCTGTCTGTTTCCTCTCCACCTATCTTCTCCTCGATCCATCTTCTATCTGCCTCCCCCTCTCTCCCTATTTATTTCAGAACCCCCTTCCCCTCCCCCATTTCTGATGAAGGGTCTGGGCCCGAAACGTCAGCCTTCCTGCTCCTATGATGCTGCTTGGCCTGCTGTGTTCATCCAGCTCTGCACCTTGTTATCTCAGATTCTCCAGCATCTGCAGTTCCTACTATCTCTGATACAATAGAGGATCCTGTTTACTCCAAAGCACATATTCCTTTATACTGTTATCTTTGAATTCCAGACTCTCAATTTACCAACTATATAATACCCGATTTTGTAAACATAGTGAGAGGCCTGTCTGTGTGCAGTGCCACCAGAACATTGTTTCAGATATTTTAAAACTTGGCTCTTGGGAAACGGACATTGTTGACAAGGATGGTATTTGTCAGCTATCCTTAGCTGCTTTCGAGAAAGTGGTAGTGGCCTACTTTATGAAACGTTACAGTCAGTGTGGTGATGGCGTTCCCAGATGCTGTCACAATGGGGAATTTAACCCAGAAAGTAAGAGCTAATAGAGTTTCTATGCACCTTTTACCCTTGATCTTTGGACAGAAACAAGAGATTTTGAGAGGAGCTGAGAAGGCCCATGATGGTTAAAAACACTCTGCAGGCTTTCCTAATTTCTCATAAAGACATTTTTCATGGCTGTAGAAGTGCAAGATCTGATTACTGACTTGTTTACTAATCCCTTCCCTTCCTGTTCTGAATTACTTTTTTGCCCTATCTTCTTACTTCATGTTGTGATCCCAGTTGACATTAGTATCAGACAAGTCTAATCCCAGAGTGAAACTTGGAGGTTAGACACTAACTTTGCTTCTTCTTAAACCATACAGATCAGTTATTGAACACATTCAGTCGTGATTGTCAGCATACTTTTAACACAAAGAATAAACTGTTTATTAAATAAGAAAAAAATATATAAACTTTACTACACTAGACAAAGAAGGTGGAACGCTTTCATTACAAACACCTGAAAAAGATTCAACTTCACACCATTCATTTTATTCTGGTAATATCCTTACAAACACCCAAATCCCTGCGAAGTATATTAAAGTTTCTTGCTCACTGCTGGTCCAGCTGCAACCAGTTCGCTTTCAGTGAGTTTCTGGGCTCTCACCAGATGTTTTCTTCTACTGCTGGTACTTCACCAAGACACACAAATCAAACTGCAAGCGAAACTCATCATTACTTTAAATGTAGACCAAACACATGACCACTAAACTCAATTTTTTAGCAGTCTTTCACTTTCTAGAACACACAACACTGACTGATTGACTTTCTAGATTCTTCATTCTGTCTGCATTGTTGCAGTTTCATTTTCATCTATCCTTTATAATTCACTAAACTAATAACCCTAATCTCTGCTTCAAGGTTGTAAAATCTCATTAAAATTCATGCAAAGATAACAAACCTGCTGACTCTTTGGCACCAAGATCCCAATTCACAAAACACCTAGAAACATAGAAATTACAGGCAGGATAGACCATTCTTCTGTTCAAGCCTCCTCCATCATTTTAGACCATGGCAAATCATTTACTTCAATGCCATTAGTAACAAGAAATCTGTCCATCTCCCTCTTGAACTTACTTGATGACAACAATTCTGCAGCCTTTTGGAATAATGAATTCCAAAGATTCATCACCTTCAAAGTGAAGAGGTTCTTTCTCATCTCTGTCCTAAATGGCTTACCTTTTGTTCTGAGACTTTGTCCTTTGATTCTACACCAAACAGCCAAGGAAACATCTTTTCTACAACTACTTGGTCTGTATCTACAGTTATTGAGCACTTTCAAAAGAGGCTGTTAGTGTGCATTTAACACACAGAATAAAACATTTACTAAACAAGAGACAAAAATGAACAATCTTACATGAGGTAAAACATTGCTAGTACTATAAATCTGTCATTCATTGCTTTATCTCGCTCTCCTTTCTTAAACAGAAATGTTACATTTGCAACCTTCAATCTATAGACATGATTGCAGAATTAATAGAATTTCAAAAGATGATCACCAATCTATCCACTACCTCTGCAGCTATCTCTTTCGACACTCCAGAGTAAAAGTCATCAGGTCGAGAGGATTTGTTAACTTTCAGGCCCATTGATTTCTCCAATACTGTTTGGTTTACTGATACTAATTTCTCACCATTCACACTCTCACTAGACCTTTGGATTTTAATTATTACAGGAACAATTCTTGTGTCTTCCTCAGTGAGGATGGACAGAAAGTACTTATTTAGTTTCTCTGCCATTTCCTTACTTCCTGTGTAAATTCTTTTGGTTCTGCCTTTAACAGATTCACATCTGTCTTTGGTAATCTCTTTTTTTTCCCTTTCTTTATATGAATTGATTTTTATATTTGTTGCTGGTTTACATTCATATTCTACTCTCTCTTTATCAATGCCTTTGCCCTTTGCTATATTCTAAAATTCTCCCAATCCTTAGGCTTAAGTATTTTTAAGGGAAATTTTATAAGCTTCCTCCTTCAATCTAATATTATATTTAATTTCCCTGGTTACCCATGGCTCCTTCACTTTTCTTGAAAACAAGCATAAATTGTTTAAATACTAACTATTACCTGATGACTGTAAGACATTTTAATGCATTTTTCGAATTCATTACAGCCAAACATCTCCTCAGACTTCATAATTGTTGAGTTGCAAAACATCGGTTTCAAAGTGAAATATATTTTTTTCAAGCATAATTAAAAATTCAATCAAAGTATGGTCACTATCCTATAAAGATTTTTTGCAATAAGATTATTAATTTAACCTTTCTCAGTTCATGTTACTAGCTATAAAATAGCCTGTGGCCTAGTTGGTTCCTCAACGTTGTGCTCCAGAAAATTAACATGAACACATTTCTGGATTTCCACTTCTACAGCATTGCTGATCATTAGGTTTATCCATCACTTATAGACTGAAGTCAACCATGATTACTTTGCCCTTCTTACCTAATTTCCTGATTTATGCTGTGTCCTAAATTGCCACTAAAGCTTGGTAGACTATAACTAATATTTGCTCCTCTTGCAGTTTCTTAGATACACCCAAAGAAATAGAGAGAGAAGGGGTGGGTGAGTGCAGGGAGGCAGTAGTGGGGATTAGTCTCTCCCACCTATCCGCTCCTCCCACCTCACTGACCAATCCCCACCACTGTCTACCTGCACTCACCTACCATCATCCCACCTACCTTCTCCAGCCCCTTCCCTCCTCTCTCTATTTATTTCAGAGCTCCCTTCCCACTCTCCCATTTCTGAAGAAGGATCCTGACCTGAAACGTCAGCTTTCCTGCTCCTCATATGCTGCCTGGCCTGCTGTGTTCCTCCAGCTCCACACCTTGTTATCTCAGAATCCAGCATCGGCAGTTCTTACTATCCCCAGATTCCCAGAGTTAGCCCAAACATGCAAAATTTGATTAAACCAACAAATTGCCCAATTCTACCTAACTGTCGAGGTCAGGTGTAAAGAAGGTCACATGAGGTTTGTGTACTTAACGAGAAAATAACTATTCATTCCAAACAAATTGCTCGTAACCAATGCCAAATAAAAAGCTGAATTGCTAACTCTTAACTCTATAACTTAAGGTCTGACCCTTCTTAAATTCCTTCCCACCCTTTCACATACAGGCAGACACATAACGCAGCCAGGAATATTAAGGACTGATAAAGGTAAAAATATTGGGAAAACGCAGGCTGATAGCACTAATCCAGACCACAGGATTTGATGAGGTCTTTTCTTTTATTTCCTTTTTATTCTTTGGTGATAGCTCAAGATGATTCCATACCATTCACTGTTTGACAGTTCATCCATTCAATGGCTCTGAAAGTGATTTAGTTCCCCTTTAACAGGGGCTTTGCAGAAAAAGGGATGAGTAAGCTAACTAGCTGTTACTAGAAACTTTGCGATATATCTCCACATGGGAGAAAGAGAGAGAGAGACAGAGATTTTTGATGTTTTCTCTTTATAGGCTAGATGTTTCTGCTCCACAGCTCCCATACAAGCCATGGTCACCTGGTCAGGGGCTTAGCAAAACATTGTTGTCAAGTAGCTATCCCCTAGTTCAGAGCTTGCCACTTCCATTTTGTCTCCCTTTCTTCTCACTATTTTAGGAAAAGGCTACATTATATGCATTTCACCTTCCCTTTTAGCCACAGCCCAATAAATAAATGAAATACGTTGGGTACATAAATTTACATTGGCTATACAAATGTAAAAAATGTTCTAAAGCCAATGTCAAACTGTTTTTCCACAGTTGAACAGTTCTGCCAACTAGAATTGAGTGTTTGAGAAAAACAATTGACTGGTCATTTGGCTCCCATGGTCTCCTCCTGTAGCAACACTGACATTTCTGGCATCAACAGTCAGTTTAAATAGTTTGAAGCTGCTAAAGTCAGTGCAGTTGTCAGTATAGCTTTTAGGCTGTCAATGGTACTCTGACGCTACCCTTATTATTCAAACTTTTTGCCTTTCTTTAACAAACTTGTTAAGGGAGACACTCCCATTAGAATCCACTCAGGCCTATACACTACAAAAACTCTCTTTTTTTTCTTAGTCCCTAAAACATTCACCATATCTCTCATTGTTATTCCTTTAGAGGCTAGTTGGCCTTGTCCCATAGAGTAATCCAATAAGTTATTTATCTTTCAATTCACTCGTGGGACATAGGCATCGCTGGCTGGACTAACATTTATTGCCCGACCCTAGTTGCCCTTGAGAAGGTGATGGTGAGCTGCCTTCTTGAACTGCTGCAGTCCCTGTGCTGTAGGTTGATCCACAATACATTGGCGAGGGAATTCCAGGAGTTTGATCCCGTGACAGTGAAGCAACGGCAATATATTTCCAAGTCAGGATGGGAAGTGGCTTGGAGGGGAAGTTGCAGTTGGCGGTGTTCCCATGTATCTACTGCCCTTGTCCTTCTAGATAGAAGCAGTCATGGATTTTGAAGGTGCTGCCTAAAAATCTTTGGTGAATTTCTGCAGTATTTCTTGTAAATGGTACACACTGCTTTACTGATTCTTGTGGATGTGGTGCCAAACAAGTGGACTGCTTTGTCCTGGATGGTGTCAAGCTTCTTAAGTGTTGTTTGAGTTGCAACTCTCCTGGCAAGCAGGGAGTATTCCATTACACTCCTGAGTTGTGACTTGTCAAAGATGGATAGGCTCTGGGGAGTCAGGAGGTGCGTTACTCGCTGTAGTATTCCTAGCCTCTGACCTACTCTTGTGGCCACAGTTCTTATTTGACAAGTTCGACCCACTTTCTAGTGAATAGTAAACCTCAGGATGTTTATAGCAGGGGACACAGTGATGTCAAGGGGCAGTGATTAGATTATTTCTTATCGGTGATGATCATAGCCTAGCATTTCTGTGTCAAGAATGTCACTTGTCACTTGTCAGCCCAAGCCTGGATATAGTCCAGATCTTGTTGCATGTGAACATGGACTGCTTCAGTATCTGAGGAGTCAAGAATGGTGCTGAACATTGTGCAATCATCGGCAAACATCCCCACTTCTGACTTTATGATGGAGGGAAGGCCAATGATGAAGTAGCTGAAGGTGGCTGGGCCTAGGACACTACACTGAGGAACAGCTGCAGTGACGTCCTGGAGCTGAGATGACTGACCTCCAACAATCACAACCATCTTCCTATGTGTCAGGTATGGCTCCAAACACCGGAGAGTTTGCCCACGAAACTCATTGATTCCAGTTTTGCTCGGGCTCCTTGATGCCACACTCCGTCGAACGCAGCCGTGATGTCGTGGGCTGTCACTCTCACCTCACCTCTGGAATTCAGCTCTTTAATCCATGTTTGAACCAAAGCTGTGATGAGATCAGGAGCTGAGTGGCCCTGGTGGAACCCAAACTGGGCATCACTGAGCAGGTTATTGCTGAGCAAGTACTGCTTGATAGCACTGTTGATGACACCTTCCATCACTTTACTGATGATTGTGTGTATATTAATTGGTGTTAATTGGTTGGGTTGGATTTGTCCTGCTTTTTGTGTACAGGACATACCTGGATAATTTTCCACATTGTCAGGTAGATCCCAGCATTGTAACTGTACTGGAACAGCTTGGCTAGGGGAGCGGCAAGTTCTGGAACGCAAGTCTTCAGTACTATTGCCGGAATGTTGTCAGGGCCTTCTAGCCTTTGTAGTATCCAGTGCCTCCAAGTTACAGCGTTTTGGCAAATACACTTTGTGCCAATTGTCCTACCATAGTGGCTCTTTATAACTGATTAAACAACTTTATCAAGTGTGCTAAATATTCCTAGATAACAAGGTGTAGAGCTGGATGAACACAGCAGGCCAAGCAGCATCAGAGGAGCAGGAAGGCTGACGTTTCGGGCCTAGACCCTTCTTCAGAAG
>NW_025972159.1:0-9909 GCF_021869965.1 Rhincodon typus
CCATCTCCTACCGACCAACCTCATCCCGCCCCCTTGACCTGTCCGTCCTCCCTGGACTGACCTATCCCCTTCCTAACTCCCTACCTACACTCACGAGATCATTGAATAGTCGAGAGCAGATAAAAATATGGATAAGGATTTCAGTAGCAATTGATCTGCTTCAGGGGCAGGAGCTTCTCAAGTCAATGCAAATGTGTTTGCATATTTATGCAGTTGAAATTAAGTTGAAGTTGTAAACAGTATTTTGGTCTTCAATGCAAGAGAGTTGGAGTACATGAACAAGGAAGTCTTACTGTAATTATACAGGGATTTGGTGTCACTACACTTGGAGTTTTGTCTGCAGCTTTAGTGTCCTTACTTGCCATAAAGGGTGCGCAGTAAAGTTTCACCAGATTGATTCCTGGAATGCTGCATGAAGAGAACTTTGATGTATTCATGGAAGTTTAAAAAAATTAAAGACATAGATAAAATTCTAAACGGGGTTCCTGAACAAGATGTTACAGTCTTGGGATATGTGGTAGGCCATTGTAGACTGAAATGAGTAATTTGTTCACTCAGAAGGTGTGAACCTGTGGCATTCTCTACCACAAGGTTGTAAAAGCCAAATCCGTAAGTGTATTTGTTTTGAGCATGCAAGGCAGCATTATGTTCAATACAAGGACGTTATTGAACTGAAAGTTAAGATGTCTGTCTACAGGCTGTGCCTCACATTAGAGGTCACATGACTATGGCAGACTAGCACAAACATTTTTGTTTGAACAACATTTAAGAAAGGAAATATATTTATTTCTAGAAGTTAGAAATGTCAGTCAGTACAAGGAGAGAATGGCGAATGACTTTGAGATCAAGGATTAGCGATGATCATCTTGAATGGTGGAGTTAGCTTGATGAGCAAAATGGCCTGCTTCGTATATTTTCTATGTTTCTACGAAGTGTACATAATGCTTGAAAGATTCTCCGACAGTATCATCTCGCATTGAGTGCTACAACTGTATACGATGGCAAGTTCGGGTAAAAGTTCAAGACAGTTCATCAACATTGAGCACCTGATTGAGAAAGTAAAACACAGTGGACTCTATGGTAAACCTTTTCAGTTAGGGCCATTCCATTGATTTCCCTTATAATCCTATACATTTTACTCCAAATATTTGTTTACTTCTCTTCATATCTGATAGCTCAGAATTTTCAGTCAGTGGGTGAAGCAAAAGCATTTGCTGCTAATCTCAAAGTAAGCCATACAGAGGGACTGAGTGATGTCTGCATTACCATGAGTGATGTTTCAGCTGATTGTAACATTCTTTATTGGGGATTCCCAGCATGGAGCTGCAGTGATTTCGCCAGCTGCCCAAGCACATTAAAGTCTTTTCAGATGCAAACAAACAGCTGATGGAAAGCATTAAAATAAAATCACTATTAATTTATTTTTACACTGAGAGAACTAAAGATTCAAGTGTACATACGAAGCAAATTTAGAAGCTAAAGTATTTTGAATACTCTTTTTTTTCCAACAAAAAAAAACTTCACTCAATGAATATAACGTTATCTTTCAGGGCCTTCTATTATCCATCAAATGCATATAATTGTATCACTGTTTAAAAACCCAGTTACATCTGGTTGAACAAGTTGTAACTTTTGAACTGGTTTCTAAAAGTCTAGAAAGCTGAAGCTCTCATTGATTTCAACGATAGCTGTTTCTGAGGAGACAACTCAGAACTAGATCCCTGGGTTCCAGAGGGCACCATGAAGATGCCTGTAGTCTTGGAGGGGTCATGATAGTGAACGTTAACAAATCCATCACCCTTTCCTCACTTACCCCCCACAGTCTGGGCAGTATTATCTGTTTCTGTCCTTTTCTATGTAAACAAACTGTTGTCTCACATCACATCGGTTCTGTTATTAATCACCTTAAATTTGCATTTTGGCTGCTGACCCTTCTCCAACTGAAAAGGCTGCTCCTACGTACCTACTCAACATCCTTCTCCACCCCTTTGTCTCTATGCTGCTCTTTCTATCATCATCTCCTCCATCTCTTGTAGTCTGCTTTACTTCATTCCCTCCATCTCACTCTTTCAGTTGCCATCCTTATTTCCATAATTGCTCAGTCACTTCACATTAATTAAAACTCACATCTGGCAAAGCTTTGTTAACTCCATTGTTTCTTCCTTTGACTGGCTGTCTCACTAATGTCTAGGAAAGATGTCATTTCATTGGAGGCAGTTCAGAGAATGTTTACTCGGATGATCCTGGCATGGAGGAATTGTCTTGTGTAAAGATCAAACATGTTGGGACTCTCATTGGAGTTTAGAGGAATGAGAGATGATCTCATTGAAACATATAGAATTCTTAAGGGGCTTCACGGGGTATGTGCTCAGGAGACGTTTCCCCTCATGGGAGAGTCTAAGACCAGAGGACATAGTCTCAGAAGAAAGGGGCACCAGTTTAAGTCTGAGATGAGGAGGGTTGTGGGTCTTTGGAACGCCTTGTCACAGAGAACTGTAGGGGCAGAGTGCCTGTGTATATTTAAGGCTGAGATAGATTCTTGATCAGTTGGTGAATCAAGGGTTTTGGGAATTGTGGAAAAGTGGACGTGAGGAATGTGAATTGCAGAGGAAGCTTGAGGGGCTGAATGGCCTACTCCTGTACCAATTTCTTATGGACTTCTTATAATGAGATGGCATTTGTGTTTGAGTAAACTATTTCCCTGTGCTGTCTTCCAATTAAATAGTGAAATAGTGTTGCAAACTATAAACACATTAAAGTCATCATTTGAATTTTGAGATTGCATTTCTTTGAAATTCACCGAGTTATCCGTAAGTATGTGTAACATAAGTGTGGTAATAATTTTGCTTTCCACAGTACTTTGTCAAGGGGAACAGGGAAAGGTCAGGAAAGTGGATGTGAGCAATGTCAGAGTACTCATGAGCCTACTGAATGGCAGAGCCAGCTCGAGGGGCCAAACAGCCTACTCATGTTCCTATTTTAAATGGTGTGGTTACAACTCTGTGAAGCACCTTAGGACATTTCTGCACATGTAAGGTGCAGTCTAACTGTAATGTGTTAATAACAGATTAATATTTATAGTCTGACTGTAAGTATGTTGCAATCTTGTTATGAGGATTTTTCCCATTTAGGAATGTAGTAAATAATTAGGACAGTATGCCTATCCAGAATGAGCAGTAGTTAGGTTATTTTGTGTTTTCCATGAATAGTTTCTACTTTGGACAATTTTCATTTTCAATGTCATTTGGATTGCCCAAACAATTAAATGTCATGGAAGTGTTTGCAGAGTGTATCTGTCATCTTGATTTATCCTGGTGTTTTACCTCCTTGTTTTGTGTCGCATGCATGGTTATGAATCAGATGCCTTAAGATACGTTTTCTAAATGGCAAGAGATCGTATATATGTCTAGACAGTCAATGGCAATAGACTATTCAACTATTGCAGGCTTCATAAAGAAACCAAACCCTGATCCACCATTCACATACCAAAGACTTCGTAAAGCTCTTCAAAATTCTATCGGAAAATCTGTTTCCTCTCACAGATGGTCCACTAACAATAAGAATAGATTTATAGTATTTACTATAAGAACTGTTATCTGGAGGGGGAGGAAGATGAGCTAGTTAGGTACGCAGCAAGTTATGACCTGGAATGCGCTGATTTGGTAATAACTTTGAACAAAAGGGAATGGGAAATAATTGAAACAAGTGGAATAGCTTTTTCAAAGGGTGGGTGAAGAACATTAAGCTTTGCAGCAGGGGTGAGCCATTCAGCCCTTCAAACCTGTTCGCCAATTCAGTAGGGCCTGGCTGATGTGGTTATGGTCTCAGCCTCACTTTCTTTACTGCCAGCTCCATAAACCTTGCCTCTCTTGTTTATCACAAATCTAACAGGAGAGCAGGCATGATGGGCCATATGGCGTCCTTTGTGCCTTAAAGCTTTATGAATTTAATGTTGCCCAGGTTAAACCATCTTTGTGCAGGATGATTTTGTCAGTTACACTTATGGATTGCTGAATCGGTAAGAAATTCTGAATGTTCAGATGGATGAATTTAATCTTGAATCTTTAATTTTTGAACAGTGAAAGGTGGGAACTATAGACATTAGAAGAGCCAATTTAATTCCCTGTCAAAATTAGATTAGAATTATATATTTTAAGTTTCAGCAGTTGGGATTAAGAATTTAATTTGACCATCATTGGGCTATGCTGTCTGCAGTTGATAATCACATGCATTAACCTGTTAGTTGGAATCAACCAACGAATCTGAACAAGTGTCCACTTGGTGAAACTACAGCACAGAATTAGGCAGTTCAGGTCTGTGCTGGTATTTATACTCTACACAAGATGTTTCCTAATCTACTTCATCCCACTCAATCAGCATAATCTTTCTTTCTCTCTTACGTTGATCTAGTTTTCTCTTAATAGCCACTTATGGTTGCCCATCACAACCTTTGATAAGGAAAGACCATCGAAGTAGATATAGGAGACAGCTTTAAGAAACAGTTGGATGTGATTCTGGGGAAAGGAGAAACAATTGGATGCATTGTGAGGGTGGCTGGATGGGGATGAGAAGATAACGAGAGGGAGGTGGTCAGAAAGATTGAAAGGTTTTTTTTTCCACTGGTATAAATGTTGCTGGCAACTCCAGCAGCTATTGCCTTTGCTGAAGAAGGTGGATGCCCTCCCTGGAAAAGAAGTGAGTGAATGGCTTAAACCACTTCACAGAGTAGGGTTATGATCCCAGTTAATGGTAATACTGAGAAATTCAAATTCCAGAGTGAAACTGGACTTGATAAATCAGGTAAAGATACAAGCTTACCTTTACCAGGACACAGTAATGAACCAGATGGATTTTAGAATGTAGGTGACTTCATAATCACCATCTCTGATAGTGGCTTTCTATTTCAGATTGTTTATTTAACCTATTTGGTTGAAATTCTTCAGATGCTATTATGACGTTTGAACTCAGGCTCTTTAATGAGGGCCTGTGGTTTATTGGCACTGTTCCCTCTAAACTGTGGTTTATTAGTCCAGGAACTTACCTATTCCACCCCTGAAAAGGAGTGATTTAGGGACTTGTGTGAAGTGGGGGGGAATTGAGGTTTGTTATGAGCATGTTGGTTTAAGAACAAAAATATTAGGACCAGTGTCAGCCATAAGGCCACTTAGTGTGCTCCTCAAATTTATCAGATAATGGCTGATATTCCAAGTCAACTCCACCTTCCAGACCTTCCCCCGTAACTCCTAATTCTGTTAGATCTTAAAATGTAAAGGGGGCCAGTGGTGTGATGGTAATGTCAGTGAAGTAGCAGAGCCGCATGCTCATGTTCCAGGGACACAGGTTCAAATCTGACTATGGCAGCAGTTGAAATTAGAATTTAATAAATCTGCAGTTAAACGTTGGTCTCAATAGAACATAGAACAGTACAGCACGGAAATGGGCCCGTTGGCCCACGATGTTGTGCTGAAAATAGCGTCAAGTTAAACAGTCTGTTTATAGAACAACAGCCATAGAGGTGTACAACATGGAAACAGAACCTTCGGTCCAATTTCTCCATACCAACCAGATATCCTCAACAAATCTAGTCCCATTTGCCAGCATTTGACCCATATCCCTCTAAACCCTTCCTGTTCATATACCCATCCAAATGCCTTTTAAATGTTGTAATTGTACCAGCCTCCACCACTTCCTCTGGCAGCTCATGCCGTTCACACACCACTGTCTGTGTGAAAAAGTTGTCCCTTAGGTCCCTTTTAAATCTTACCCCTCTCACCTTAAACCTGTGCCCTCGAGTATTGGGCTCCCCCACCCCAGGAGGAAAAACCTTGTCTATTTACCAAATCCATGCCCCTCATGATTTCATAACCCTCCATAATGTCACCCCTCAGCCTCCGACACTCCAGAGAAAATAGCCCCAGCCTGTTCAGCCCCTCCCAATAGCTTAAAACCTCCAACCCTGGCAACATCCTTGTAAATCTTTTCTGAACTCTTTCAAGTTTAACAACATCCTTCCTATAGCAGGGAGACCAGAATTGCACGCAGGATCCCAAAAGTGGCCTAACCAATATCCTGTACAGCCGCAACATGACCTCCCAACTCCTGTACTCAATGCACTGGCCAATAAAGGCAAGCATACCAAACACTATCTTCACTATCCTATCTACCTGTGATTCCACTTTCAAGGAACTATGAACCTATATTCCAAAGTCTCCTTGTTCAGCAACACTCACCAAGACCTTACCATTAACTGTCTAAGTCCTGCTGTGATTTGCCTTGCCAAAATGCAGCATTTCACATTTATCTAAATTAAACTCCATCTGCCACTGTTCGGCCCATTGACCCATCTGATCAAGATCTCATTGTACACTGAGGTAACCTTCTTCGCTGTCCACTACACCACCTATTTTGGTGTCATCTGCACACTTACTAATCATACCTCCTATGCAAATCATTATATAAATGACAAAAAGCAGTGGACCCAGCACCGATCCTTGTGGCACGCTGCTGGTCACAAGCCTCCAGTCTGAAAAGCAACCCGCCACCACCACCTTCTGTCTGCTACCTTTGAGCCAGTTCTATATCCAAGTGGTTAGTTCTCCCTCTACTCCGTGTGATTTAATCTTATTAACCAGTGTACTATGAGGAACCTTGTTGAATGCCTTGCTGAAGTCCATATCGATCACGTCCACCGCTCTGCCCTCATCAATCGTCTTCATTACTGCTTCAAAAAACTCAAGGTAGTGAGATACAGTTTCCCACACACAAAGCCATGTTAACTATCCCTAATCGGCCCTTGCCTTTCCATATACATGTAAGTCTCATCCCTCCGGATTCCCTCCAATAACTTGCCCACCACCAATGTTAGGCTTGTCTATAGTTCCCTGGCTTTTCCTTATCACCTTTCTTAAATAGTGGCACCATGTTAGCCAAACTCCAGTCTTCTGGCATCTCACTTGTGGCTATCAATGATACAAGTGTATTAGCAAGGGACCCAGCAATCTCTTCCATAACTTCCCACAGAGTTCTAGCATACACCTGATCAGGACGCGGGGATTTATCCAGCTTTATGCATCTTAAGCTGTCCAGCGCCACCACCTCTGTAATATGGGTGTTTTTCAAGGGGTTGCTATTTATTTCCCCATGTTCTCTGTCTTCTGCATCCTTCTCCACAGTAAACACTGCAAAATACTCATTTAATATTTCCCCTATCTCATGTGGTTCCACACATAGGTGGCCTTGCTGATCTTTAAGGGACCCTGTTCTCTCCCTGGTTGCCCTTTTGACATTAATGTATTTGTAGAATTCAACTGGATTCTCCTTAATCCTTCTTGCCAAAACTATCGCATGTCCCCTTTTTGCCCTCCTGATTTCCCTCTTAAGTAAACTCCTACTGCCTTTATACTCTTCTAGGGAATCATTCAATTTCTGCTGTCTATACCTGACATACGCTTCCTTCTTATCCTTGACCAAAACATCAATTTCTCTCGTCATCCAGCATTCCCTGTACTTTCCGGCCTTGCCCTTCACCCTAATGGGAGCATGTTGTCTCTGGACTCTCGTTATCTCATTTTTGAAGGCTTCCCATTTTCCAGACATCCCTTCATCTGCGAATATCTGCTCCCAGTCAACTCTTGAAAGTTCTTGCCTCATGCCGTCAAAATTGGCCTTCCTCCAATTTACGACTTTAACTTTAAGATCGGGTTTATCCTTTTCCATCACATTTAAAAATAATAGAGTTGTGGTCATTGGCCCCAAAGTGCTTCCCCACTGATATCTTGGTCACCTGCCCTGCCTTATTTCCCTACAGTAGGTCAAGTTTTGCACCATCTGTAGTAGGTACATCCACATAACTGAATCAGAAAATTTTCTGGTACACATTTAACAAATTCCTCTCCAAGCCCTTAACACTGTAGCAGTCCCAGGCTATGTTCGGAAAGTTAAAATCCTCTACTGTACCCATCCTATTATTCTTAAAGATGAGGAGATTGTGTTACAAATTTGTTTGTCGATTTCCCACTATCTTTTAGGGGGCCTATAGTACAATCCCAATAAGGTGACCATCCCTTTCTTATTTCTCAGTTCCACCCAATTAACTGCCCTGGACGCATTCCCAGGAATACAGTCTCCCTAAATACAGTTGTAACGTTATCCCTAATCAAAAACGCCACTCCATCTCCTCTCTTGCTCCCACTTTTAATCCTACCTCTGCCATCTATTCCCTAGAACATTGAGCTGTCCTGTCCATCCCTTAGCCTAGTCTCTGAAAATACCATGATATCTCAGTCCCAGGAAGGACCTAAAGAGAGAGCTAAGAAGAGCCAGGAGGGGACATGAGAAGTCTTTAGCAGGTAGGATCAAGGAAAACCCTAAATCTTTCTATAGGTATGTCAGGAATAAAAGAATGACTAGAGTAAGATTGGGGACGGTCAAGGACAGTAGTGGGAAGTTGTGTGTGGAGTCCGAAGAGATAGGAGA
This sequence comes from Rhincodon typus, assembly GCF_021869965.1. Taxonomy (NCBI): domain Eukaryota; kingdom Metazoa; phylum Chordata; class Chondrichthyes; order Orectolobiformes; family Rhincodontidae; genus Rhincodon; species Rhincodon typus. The sequence goes on from NW_025972159.1 coordinate 8,476, forward strand.
GGTGCTAATGAATATTTTTCGTCAGTATTCACACAGGAAAAAGACAATGTAGTCGAGGAGAATACTGAGATACAGTCTATTAGACTAGACGGGATTGAGGTTCATAAGGAGGAGGTGTTAGCAATTCTGGAAGGTGTGAAAATAGATAAGTCCCCTGGGCCGGATGGGATTTATCCTAGGATTCTCTGGGAAGCTAGAGAGGAGATTGCAGAGCCTTTGGCTTTGATCTTTATGTCGTCATTGTCTTCAGGAATAGTGCCAGAAGACTGGAGACTAGCAAATGTTGTCCCCTTGTTCAAGAAGGGGAGTAGAGACAACCCTGGTAATTATAGACCAGTGAGCCTTACTTCGGTTGTGGGTAAAGTGTTGGAAAGGATTATAAGAGATAGGATTTATAATCATCTAGAAAGGAATAATTTGATTAGGGATAGTCAACACGGTTTTGTGAAGGGTAGGTCGTGCCTCACAATCCTTATTGAGTTCTTCGAGAAGGTGACCAAACAGGTGGATGAGGGTAAAGCGGTTGATGTGGTGTATTTGGATTTCAGTAAAGCGTTTGATAAGGTTCCCCATGGTAGGCTATTGCAGAAAATATGGAGGCATGGGATTGAGGGTGATTTAGCGGTTTGGATCAGAAATTGGCTAGCTGTAAGAAGACAGAGGGTGGTGGTTGATGGGAAATGTTCATCCTGGAGTTCAGTTACTAGTGATGTACCTCAAGGATCTGTTTTGGGGCCACTGCTGTTTGTCATTTTTATAAATGACCTGGATGAGGGCGTAGAAGGATGGGTTAGTAAATTTGCGGATGACACCAAAGTCGGTGGAGTTGTGGATAGTGCGGAAGGATGTTGCAGGTTACAGAGGGACATAGATAAGCTGCAGAGCTGGGCTGAGAGGTGGCAAATGGAGTTTAATGCGGAAAAGTGTGAGGTGATTCACTTTGGAAGGAGTAACAGGAATACAGAGTACTGGGCTAATGGTAAGATTCTTGGTAGTGTGGATGAGCAGAAAGATCTCGGTGTCCATGTGCATAGATCACTGAAAGTTGCCACCCAGGTTGATAGCGTTGTTAAGAAGGCGTACAGTATGTTAGGTTTTATTGGTAGAGGGATTGAGTTTCGGAGCCATGAGGTCATGTTGCAGCTGTACAAAACTCTGGTGCGGCCGCACTTGGAGTATTGCGTACAGTTCTGGTCACCGCATTATAGGAAGGATGTGGAAGCATTGGAAAGGGTGCAGAGGAGATTTACCAGGATGTTGCCTGGTATGGAGGGAAGGTCTTATGAGGAAAGGCTGAGGGTCTTGAGGCTGTTTTCGTTAGAGAGAAGAAGGTTAAGAGGTGACTTGATAGAGACATACAAGATGATCAGAGGATTAGATAGGGTGGACAGTGGGAGCCTTTTTCCTCGGATGGTGATGGCTAGCACGAGGGGA
>NW_025972160.1:0-9908 GCF_021869965.1 Rhincodon typus
GGGGGGGGATGGTTAGTGTTACAGACACTGTCACTTTAAGGGGGGGGGATGGTTAGTGTTACAGACACTGTCACTTTAAGGGGGGGGGATGGTTAGTGTTACAGACACTGTCACTTTAAGGGGAGCCTGTGTTAGGTTGTTACTGTGACAGCCAGCTGGGGAATCCGGAAGTGTGTGTGTCAGGGACTGTGTTCTCAGCCGGGAGCCGGGATCCGGGATCCCGGAGCCGGGAGCTGTCCCCACCCCACCCCCCCAACTCCCGGACGCTGTTATGCTGCGGCCGCTGCTGCTGTGTGCGGTATGCGGCTCGGTGTCCGTGCTGCTCCCCGCCGATGTCTGGCGCTTGTGGAGCCGCTGGTTTACGGACTGGCTCGGGACCGCGGCGGGACCTGCGTCCATCCGCCTCTTCACTAAATCCGAACTGAGCCGCTACACCGGAGAGAAGGGCAGCCCCGGGCTATACCTGGCGATCCTGGGGCAAGTGTTCGATGTGAAGAAAGGGAAAAAACATTATGGTCCGGGAGGTTCCTACAGTTTCTTTTCAGGTAGAGTATGAACACAGGATCCGCACAGCCAAAGCTGCATAGCAACATCCCACACTGTTCCCTGTGCTGGGCACCAGCAATGTCTACACTATTACCATGGAAGAACACTCACCATGGACACAGATCGTGAGTGTACCAACTGGTTCCAGTGCCCTGTGCTTAAAGACCATTCCCCTTCACAGGTAATGTTTCAATGTGCCCCTTTCTAACCAAGTGCTTCACAAAGCTGGGCTGGTGAACTGACCCGTTGGAGGTCCAGGGCAGCAATGGCTCCAACTCCATGCACCCCACCCCTTCATTCTTTGGGAGGTGGCTTGCAATCGGTTTCGAGCTCTGGATTGGGTTTATCGTGGGCCAAAGTTTGGGAAATGCTGCGGTGTTAGACTGGTCTCTGCTGCCTTCGTAACCAAAGGGTGCGTGGACCCTTTGGTCATCAGGGATCAATTAACCCTGTGGGTTAGTTTATTTAAAACAGTAAAACACATTCCAAGCAACAAAGCAGACATGGTGACTCGTTTCTATGCACATCACAACCAGACTGACTGACTGTTAGTTGGAGTCACAACATTGTATGTACACAGTCCCTTAAAGACAAGGTACACATACAACAGATATGGCTCTCAAGCAGCTGTCAGGAAGCTTGATGGCGTCTTTGGTCTGCCCTCTAACTTCCAAATTCCCAAAGTTATACTTTCACCAGTGTAACCTCATTCAACCTTCCTCCAAAATGTTGAATCTCAACCTTGCAAGAAAGACTTGCATTTATAGAGCACTTTTTCTTGGCCTTTAGGAGCACAAAGATCATTACAACCAATGAATGTTTAGAAACTTCTCCCCCACCAATGCACTAACCATTGTCTCAGTTCACAACCCAACAACCGCCACTTACATAGCACCTTTTCGTACAGTGCAACATCCTGAGGCATCAAACAAATTTGAGACTTGGCAATATATAAGGAGTTATTCTGGCTTGGTAAAAGAGATTTTGAGGAATACCTTTCAGGTGGATGACAGGGAGGTTTACAGGAGGAATTCCAGAGCTTCAGATTCAGTCAGCAGTGGGACAGCAATTAAACTTTGGAGTGTGTAAGGGGCCTGAATTAGAGAATTTTTACTCGGAGAGTGGTTTGTGAATGGAATGAACTGCCAGAGGAAGTGGTGGATGCAGGTACAATTATAATGTTTAAAATATATTTGGATAAGCACATGAATAGGAAAGGTTTGAAGGAATATGGGCCAAATGCAAGCAGATTGGACAAGTTTGGTTTTGGAACATAGTCAGTGTGGACTCATTGGACTGATGGGCCTGTTTCCGTGCTCTATAACTCTACACAATCCAACAATGTGCAGGTGAAGTGGGCTGGCCATAGTACAAATTGCTCCATAGAGTCCAGGGATGTGTTCCAGTGTATGTGCAGACACCGACAGCAAGATTTGTGTCTCAATGTGCAGGGAGCAGTATTGGCTTAGAGCACGAATAAAGTGAAAATGTCCTCAGCAATTGCCCATATAAACCCCCTGTAAGGTCAGCCCTGGTCACTCACCCACCCCCTGAAAAGTCTGTATGCTGTACAGTACTCTGGATTGAGAACCACTGGCAATTGTGCAGGAGTGGGAAACACCATCAATTGCACCAATGACCCTCCTGATCCCTAAGTAGTTCTTTCATTCCTTACATTCCCATTGTCTATCGCATGATGGATGAGATTAGAACTGAGACAAGTGCAGTCCTCCCAGCTGGATAATAGAAGGCTGAGGTTGGTGGAGGATGGTGTGATTGATGGTGCTAAGGCTGACGAAGGCTAGCATATTGTGGTCTCTATCAAATTGGGTGTTTTTATGACTTTGGTAAGCAGCATCTCAATACTGTGTAGCAGGGGTAAAAACCTGATTGACTGGAGGGTTTCGAACATGGAGTTCTGGGAAAGTTGGTCACAGATTAAAAAACATTGCAAGGCAGCATTCTGACACCGCAGTTTTTGTTTAGCTGTATAAAGGAGCTTACTAGATCAGCGAATCTAAACCTATTTAATTAAAATTTAAAGTTTAATCTGAAGAGTTGTACCGGACCTGAAGCATTAACTCTATTTCTGTCTCTACAGATGCTGCTACACCTGAGTTTCTCCAGCAAATTCTTGAGTTCAGATTTCCAGCATCTGCAGGATTTTGAATTTATTATAATAAAATGTTAACCCTTCAATGTATCAGTTTGTTGGGCACCCATTATGCGTTTCTCTATTATTTCCAATAACTGACTCACCTCCAGTTCTCTTCCCTGTTTAGCTTTCATACTGTTCACTGTCATACCTGCCCTTGTTTTAATTGTGCATTTACTACAGCCTGTTATCACAGCCCTGGTTCTTGGCTCAGCTCCCGTCTCCAGTGACAACCCACTCCCCAGGGATTCCAGAAGAACTCTTTTTCCATCTCCCAGTCAGGATCACTGACCTCTCTGACAACAGCAGCGTGTTTGAGTGCTGTGTTCTGGGCACAGCCCATGGGTAGGAGGATATCTGTGCAGTGTGTGTCTGGTGAGGGAGAATATGGTCCCCGCTGTGTGCTAAGGATCTTCAGCCTCTGCTTAAGTAGAGAGTCTAAAAGACCCCGGCAACCATGTGATTTAGATTATAAGATTCCTTTTGGTTCTGTTGAAATTAGACTTCCTTGGGAGAGATGGTGGTGGAGGGGTGATGTCACTGCTACTTCAGAAACCCAGGCTTATGTGCTGGAGATGTTGGTTTCAATCCAATCCTGGAAGCTGGTGGAATTTAAATTCCACTAACTTAAAAGTAAAATGTAAGTGAAAACTGGACATCTGCAGTGACCATAGCAACTGTCAGTTTGTGGGGGTTGAGGGCTGTTTCTTCACTAATTTATTTCTTCATGCTTTCAGCAAAGTGTTTTTTCTGTCAAGACACCTCCTCACCCAGAGCCTCCAAACTCTGTCTCTCTCTGTCTGTGTGTGTCTCTCTCTCTCTCTGTCTCTCCCCCAACCCTGGGATTAAAATCCAAACTTCAGGCCCCTTTTCAGGCAGGACATTGGAGCTGGGAACTGTTCAGACTCTGTGCAGCTAACCCAGCAGTGAAAATTCAGACCAGGAGGTCAGAATGGAGTAGAGGAGCAGAGAGAACTGAGGTACAGATACTCAAACCGTTAACAGTGCTGACATCAATTAAAAAGGACACAGAAAACGGAAGGGGAAAAAAATTACTTTCTAGAGGGATAGAATTGAAAAAAAGTTATGCTAAACTAGTTAGACCCCAGACAGAGTACTGTGAACTGTTCCAAAGGATGCCATAATGTGAATGGAACCAGAACTGGGAGGCTGTCCTCTCTGGAAAGATTGTACAAACTCGGGCTCTTTCTTTCCTTCCCCTTCACACTTATCGAGGCTATATTTGAGTCAAAAGACTTGAGCACAGAATTGGAGACAGGAGAAGAACTTAAAAGCTGCTAAGGCACTATTTTTAAAAGCAGAAAAATTCTTCTGAGCTAATATTTTGCACTTAATCCACAAAAACATCGCCTTGGTTTATTATAATGTTGTTCATGGGAGCTTACTCCATATAGCTGCATATTTCTCTAAATTACAAAAGTGTCCGCACTTCAAAAATCTTTAATAGCTGCCAATCATTTGACATCCCAGGGGTGTTGGAGGTTGAGTGACAACCTTCTAGAAGTCTATAAAATAATGAGGGGTATAGATAGAGTTAATGGTAGGTGTCTTTTCCCTAGGGTGGGGCAATTTCAAGACTAAAGGGGCATATTTTTAAAGTGAGCGGAGAGAGATTTGAAGAGTTAGTGTAGAATTATAGAGGGGCAATTTTTTTTTTTTTAGAGAGTGGTTCATGTGTGGAATGAACCTCCTGAGGAAGTGGTAGATATGGGTAAAGTTACAACGTTTGAAAGACATTTGGATAAGTACATGATTCAAAAAGGTTTGGAGGGATATGGGCCTAACGCAGGCAGGTGGGACTAATTTAGTCTGGGGTTATGTTCAGCATAGTCTGGTTGTACCAAAGGTTCCATTTCTGTGCTGTATGATTGTATGAAAGGCACAAGTTCAATGAATATCTTGCTATAGTTCTTCCTTTGGCTGTTCTGTCACCTCCCCTATCTCCTCTGCTAATGTCTGCTTTCAGCTTTGCAAATTGTTTTGGGACATTACATTTCCAAAATGCTTTTTTCTTGTGGTAAATAAATAATTGAGATCCTAATATTCTGAATGGACTGGAAAACTCATTCCCAGAGTTCAGATCATTATGAAGTTTTCATCACATTCTCTGTACAGTTTTGTTCTGGGATTGTATTAGCAATTTGGTTACCAAATTGTTATTCGTATCAGATCTGCTGAGTTTCTCCAGCAATTTCTGTTTTTGTTTCCAATCCCCAGTATTCCCAGTTCTTTGTTTTGTTTTTATTTATGTTATGTGTGTCTGTGGCTTCCAATTGTTTAACATCTGAAAAGTTAGCTGCAAGGCAACAAGGATTTCAGGGACACAATTTCTTAACTCAAGTTGTATCTGAATGGTTCTTGATGGACCTGCATATTCTGCTGTCTATACATGTATGGACCCAGTTGTTCTATGTTGCTGCAGTGGATCAGTATGCAGAGCCTCTGCCCTCAGATGTGAACTTATTTTATTGTCAAATGCAGGTCGAGATGCGTGTCGAGCATTTGTGAGTGGAGATTTCACTGAGAATGGTCTTGTGGATGATGTTTCTGGGCTCTCGCCCTCTCAAATACTTTCTCTCCATGAATGGCTTGATTTCTACAAGAAAGAATACATTTTTAAGGGTAAGAGTCTCATTTGGAAAAAGAAGGCACCTTAGGTGAAAATGCAACCCCTAAACCTGATCCGAAATCATGTGAAAATAGCAGTGAGGAAGGTCCTCAAAGCCCAGGTCTCCTGATCCCCTGCCATCTCCAACTTCTTTTGGGAGTAATTCCACTGGAGATGCTCATCCAAGTTCCGGTTTATTCCCCTCTCTCTGGCTAGTTGCACAAAACCTGCAGGGGGGAGGAGCTGTGTTGAATTACAGCCTCACCCATTGCAGGCCATTACAATGTAGTCTTCCTGAGGAGATCTCATGTGGAACCTCCCAGTTCTGCCTAGCCTCTGGATAAAGAGGATACACAACAGGTGAAATAATGATCTGGCCTTTCCAAATGCCGGATAGTCATTTCTGCAGTGTAGGAGGGAGCATCTGTAATGAAACCCCATGGAATCCCTGACAGATTCCAAGGGAATTGTCTGGAATTGAAGATTCCGCTGATCCATTCCTCCATGTTTGGTAAGTCTCTGAATGTATCCATTAAAGTCTGAGAATTTGCAGGGTTCCACTGCAGTTCATATTTTTTTTTTACCCAGGAAAAGTTTAGAAGATTGAAAACCCAGTTTAACTCCTGGCTAACTATAATCTTGCCCCCATCTCAGCATCCACCAGCCCTGCCCACGCTGACTACACTTTCCCAGACCCCTTACACCTCGTTGCAGGACCCAACATACAGTCCCTGCCACCCACCCTATCCCTGCCAACTTTAATCTACCCTCAACACTCCATCACTTACCTGATGCCCTAGCCATCTGACACTGTAATGTGACATTTCCCTTGTATACTTCCTCTTTCACAGGATCTGTTAAAGTGCCTCACTCTGCTGCTCGTTACTGATTCTTTTTATTCAGTCATGGGACGTGGGCATCACTGGGAGCATTTACTGCCCGTCCCTAGTTGCCCTTGAGAAGGTGGTGGTGAGCTGCTACAGCCCACGTGCTCTGGGTTGACCCACAATGCCCTTAGGGAGAAAATTCCCCAGGATTTTGACCCAGCGACACTGAAGGAACGGCGATATATTTCCAAGTCAGGGATGGTGAGCAGCTTGGAGGGGAACTTGAAGGGGGTGGTGTTCCCATGTATTGACTGCCTTTGTCCTTCCAGATGAAAGTGGTCGTGGGTTTGGAAGGTGCTGTCTAAGGATCTTTGGTGAACTTCCGCACTGCATTTTGTGGATAGTACACACTGCTGCATGTTTGTTGTTGGGGTACCTATCAAGAGGGCTGCTTTGTCCTGGATGGTGTCAAGCTTCAAGCTGTGGCTGCACTCATCCAGGCAAGTGGGGAATATTCCATCACACTCCTGACTTGTGCCTTATAGATGGTGGACAGGCTTTGGGGAGTCAGGGGGTGAGTTACTCGCTGCAGTATTCTTAGCCTCTAACCTGCTCTTGTAGCCACTGTGTTTAGGTGGTGGGTCCAGATGGGTTTCTGATCAATGGTAACCTCCAGGATATTGATAGTGAATGTCAAAAGGCAGTGGTTAGATTGTCTCTTATTGGACATAGTCCAATTGCCTGGCAATTGTGTGGTACAAATGTTATTTGCTACTTGTTAGTTCAAGCCTGGATATTGCCCAGATCTTGCTGCATTCGAACTGCTTCACTATCTAAGGAGTCATGAATGGTGCTGAATATTGTGTAATCATTGGCAAACAACCCCACTTCTGACCTTTATGATGGAGGGAAGGTCATTGATGAAGCAGCTGAAGATGGTTGGGCCGAGGGCACTACCCTGAGGAACTCCCGCAGAGATGTCCTGGAGCTGAGACGACTGGCCTCCAATAACCACAACCATCTTCCTATGTGTCAGGTATGACTCCAACTAGTGGAGAGTTTGCCCCCAGTTCCAGTTTTGTTAGGTCTCCTTGATGCCACATCCAGTCGAATGCAGCCTTGAAATCAAGGGCTGTCACTCTGATCTCACCTCTGGAATTCAGCTCTTTTGTCCATGTTTGAACCAAGGCTGTAATGAGGTCAGGAGCTGAGTGGCCCTGGCGGGACCCAAACTGGGCATCACTGAGCAGGTTATTACTGAGCAGATGCTGCTTGATAGCACTGTTGATGGGACCGTCCATCACTTTACTGATGGTTGAGAGTAGACTGATGGGGTGGTAATTGGCCAGGTTGGATTTGTCCTGCTTATTATAAATAGGACATACCTGGACAATTTTCAACATTGCTGGGTAGATGCCAGTGTTGTAGCTTGGCTACAGGAGTGGCAAGTTCTGGAGCACAAGTCTTCAGTGCTGTTGCCGGAACGTTATCAGGGCCTGTAGCCTTTGCAGTATCCAGTGTCTCCAACCATTTCTTGATATCACATGGAGTGAATCGAATTGGCTGAAGACTGGTATCTGTAATGCTGGGGACCACTGGAGGATGCCGAGGTGGATCATTCTGGTGACTTCCCCTGGACTTCTGGCTGAAGATTGCTGCGAATGCTTGAGCCTTATCTTTTGCACTGATGTGCTAGGCTCTTCCAGCATTGAGGATGGGGATATTTGTGGACCCTCCTCCTCCAGTGAGTTGTTTAATTGTCCACCACCATTTACAACTGGATGTGGCAGGACAGTAGACCTTAGATCTGATCCATTAATTGTGTGATCACTTAGCTCTGTCTATCACTTGCTGCTTTTGCTGTTTGGTGTGCAAGTAGTCCTGTTTGGTGGCTTCACCAGGTTGATACCTCATCTTCAGATATGCCTGGTGCTGCTCCTGGCATGCCCTCCTGCACTGTCCGTTGAACCAGGGTTGATCCCCTGGCTTGATGGTAATGGTTGAGTGGGAGATAAGGCCAGGCCATGAGGTTACAGATTCTGCTGCTGTTGATGGCCCACAGCGCCTCATGGATGCCCAGTCTTGAGTTGTTAGATCTGTTCAAAGTCTGTCCCATTTAGCACAGTGGTAGTGACACACAACACGATGGAGGTTGTTCTCAATGTGAAGGCGGGACTTTGTCTCCACCAGGACTGTCTGGTGGTTACTCTTACCGATACTGTCATGGACAGATGCATCTGTAGCTGGCAGATTGGAAAGGATGAGATCAAGTATGTTTTTCCCTGATTGACCCTTTAGGACCCAACCAGCTCAATCAGTAATGCTGCTGCTGAGCCACTCTTGGTGGTGGACATTGAAATCCCCCACCCAAAGTACATTTTGTACCTTTTGCCACCCTGAGTGCTTCCTCCAAGTGTTGTTCAACATGGGACAGTATTGATTCGTCAGACAAGGGATATCGGTACATGGTAATCAGCAGGAGGTTTCCTTGCCCATGTTTAACCTGAAGCCATGAGACTTCATGGGGTCTGGAGTCAATGCTAAGGACTCCCAGAGCAACTCCCTCCTGACTGTATCCCACTGTGCCGCCCCCTCTGCTGAGTCTGTCCTGCTGTTGGGACAGGACAGGGATGGTGATGGTGGTGCCTGGGACATTGTCTGTAATGTATGAATCAGGCTGTTGCTTGACTAGTCTGTAAGACAGCTCTCCCAATTTTGTCACTAACCCCTGGATGTTAGTGAGGAAGATTTGCAGGGTTGACAGAAACCAATTAAGAGTCAACCACAGCTTCTGTGAAGGAGAAAACAGAGTTAACATTTCGGGTCCGGTGACCCTTCCTCAGAACTTGAGTTCTGTTTTTTTCCTTCACAGATGCTGCCAGACCTGCTGAGATTTTCCAGCAACTTTGTTTCTGTTCCTGATTTACAGCATCTGCAGTTCTTTTGGTTTTTATTAAGAGTCAACCACATTGCAGTGGGTCTGGAGTCACATGTAGGCCATCAAGGAGTCTCAGCAATACTGGGGCCAATGTGAATTGTGGTAAACTCTCTACTGGTTAGAGTCATACCTAGCACCACTGAAACAACAAAGCAGACAGACATTAAATCCGAGATAGTAGGAACTGCAGATGCTGGAGAATCCGAGACAACAAGGTGCAGGGCTGGATGAACACAGCAGGCCAAGCAGCATCATAGGAGCAGAGAGGCTGACGTTTCGGGCCTAGACCCTTCATCAGAAAAGGGGGAGGGGAAGGGGGTTTTGAAATAAATAGGGAGAGAGTGGGAGGCGGATAGAAGAGGGATAGAGGAGAGGATAGGTGGAGAGGAGACAGACAGGTTGAAGAGGCGGGGATGGAGCCAGGAAAGGTGAGTGGAGGTAGGGAGTTAGGAAGGGGATAGGTCAGTCCAGGGAGGACGGACAGGTCAAGGGGGCGGGATGAGGTTGGTCGGTAGGAGATGGAGGTGCGGCTTGAGGTGGGAGGAGGGGATAGGTGGGAGGAAGAACAGGTTAGGGAGGCAGGGACGAGCTGGACTGGTTTTGGGATGCGGTGGGGGGAGGGGAGATTTTGAAACTTGTGAAATCCACATTGATACCATTGGGCTGCAGGGTTCCCAAGCGGAATATGAGTTGCTGTTCCTGCAACCTTCGGGTGGCATCGTTGTGGCACTGCAGGAGGCCCAGGATGGACATGTCGTCTGAGGAATGGGAGGGGGAGTTGAAATGGTTCGCGACTGGGAGGTGCAGTTGTTT
>NW_025972161.1:0-9907 GCF_021869965.1 Rhincodon typus
ATCGGGGGTGGCTAGTACTGATGAAGGGTGCAAACCCGAAATGTTGGCTTTCCTGCTCCTCCGACGCTGCCTAACCTGCTGCGCTCCTACAGCTCCACACTGTACTGATGAAGATTTGACTGGCTGGCTCTGGTGGAGGGGAGATGAGATTGCAATGTCTGAAACTCTTTTTCTGACTATCCCTCAAAACAAAGAAGATATTCACCACTGAGGAGAGCCTGTGGGAAGAACCTACACACGGACTCATTAAAAACGTGGGCAGGCTGTTGTATTGCAGTGGCCACACAGTCTTGGCTTGGCTAGAAGACTCTTTCCTGTTCTTAGTACCTATGTGATAATTAACCCGTTTGGCCACAAGATGGTGACTCCTTCCAAGGCCAAAAACTCCTGAAGTGGGACTTAAACCTAGAGTTTCAGACTCCAAGGAAAATGCACTACCTACTGTGTCACAAAACCCACACAGTTTGAAATTAGCTCAGAGTGTGAATTAAGCTGTAGAACGGCAAGTCATATTCATTTAGCAACTTTAGTGCAATCAAACCTCCTACGTTTCTCCACATGAAAGTTACAATCAGAATTTGACACCGACTCACCATGGAGATGCTAAAGTGGGCAATCAAACGGTTGGTAAAAGAGATAGGTTTTAAAGAATGCTTTCAACCTGAAGAGGTTAATGTAGGGAATTTCAGAAGGTGTAGTACCCTGATATTGATGACATGGCCATCTGGAATCAAAATTGGGAATGCTGAAGCTGTGAGAATTAGAGAGGTATAGATATCTGGGGGCAACAAAACTGGAGTAGGTAACAGAGACTGGGAGCAGGGGATGGACTATGCAGTAATTTACAAACAAGGATGAAAATGTTTAAAATTAAGGTGTTACTTCACCAGAGGCCAATGTGTACCAGCAAGCACAGGGCAGAGAATATAGATGAATGGGGCTTGGTCTGAGTAAGGACATAGACAGCAGAGTTTGGATGAATTCAGTTTTAAATATGGAAAGCTTCACATAAAACTGCCAGTAATTTCAGATTACAGCAATACACTTACATGCAAAGCAATTACCAGAATGAAGAAAAACCAAAAGTAAAGAACTGAGGATGCTATAAATCAGGAACAAAAACAAAGTTGCTGGAAAAGCTCAGCAGGTCTGGCAGCATCTGTGGAGGAGAAAACAGAGTTAACATTTCGGGTCCAGTGACCCTTCCTCAGAACTGATGGTGGCTGGGAAAACGTCAGTTTATATGCAGAAAATAGGGAGGTGGATGGGGTAGGGAGTAAACGATAGGATAGAGCCCAAAGAGAGAGAAAGACAGTTGGACAGACAAAGGAGTTGCTAACGATCAGGCTGGGAGGGTAAATAGTTGTTAATGGGGACTGTTAGTGACTAACACAAGAGGGTGTGTAATGGTAGGTTATGTGGTAACAAGGCCTGGTGTGTAGGGTGGGGGGCTGGGACATGGGGAAGAGTTTAGGCCCTAAAATTATTGAACTCAATATTGAGTCCGGAGGGCTGTAGTGTCCCCAAGCAGAAAATGAGGTGTTGTTCCTCCAGCTTGCGTTGGGCTTCACTGGAATACTGTAGCAAGCCAGAGACAGAGATGTTGGCCAGGAGCAGGGTGGTGTGTTAACGTGGCAGGCAACAGGTAGTTCAGGGTCTTTTTTGAGTAGAACGTAGATGTTCTGCGAAGCGGTCGCCAAGTCTACAATTCGTTTCCCCAATGTAGAGGAGACCACATTGTGAGCAGCGAATGCAGTCGACTAGATTCTGGGAAGTGCAGGTGAATTGTTGCTTCACCTGGAAGGTATGTTTGGGCCCTTGGACACTGGGGAGGGAGGAGGTAAATGGGCAGGTGTTGCACCTTCACCAGTTACAGGGGAAGGTGCCATAGGGCTGTGGGGAGGTGTTGTGGGTGAAGGAAGTGTGGACCATGGTGTCCTGGAGGGGACGGTCCCTGTGGAAGGCGGACAAGGGAGGGCAGGGGAATATGTGTGTCTGTGTGCCGGAATGAAGAGCCTGATCACGGATAACATATAAAGATTTACTCTGAGATGCTCAGACTATGACATAGCAACATGCAACAGGAGTACAGATTGGAGAATTAGACATAGCGGTTAGTTAATTCAATCCATTGCATCAACTTCAGTATCCTGGGGCAATTTTACAATAATGTTATGAAGCTGCACTTCACTGAACATAAATAAGACAGTGTGGGTGGGAGTGAGAATACTCTTTCTGAAAACGTAATGATCAGATGGAAATCAACAAACAAAGAAGATCATTTAGTCCTTCCCTAATTTTACTATAAAGATGGGAGCCTGGTATATCTATGATTAGTATTAAATACCACTATCTATGGTCATGTATAATACATAGTGCTTCATTAATGTTTAAGCCTGAAGATTGTCTTGACCTAACCTTCTCTTCAAACAGTCTGTAAACAATTTAAAGTCATCATATGATATCAATTCACGTAACAAAAGATGGTAGCAGCCATGAGATTAGCTATCCAGAAAATCATGGCAGCAGTGGAGATCAAGAATCAGGCCTGAGGTCATCCAGAGCAGAAAATATAAAATAACTGTTTTTTAAAGGAATTGTCAGTGCAGCTTTAAGATAGAACAGAAACCAGAAAAGCCACAGAGCTGACCAACAGCTGTGAAGGAAACCTCTCCGAGCAGAAAACTCCTTCAGAGAAACAATCATAATACTGTAACTTTTAACAAGCCTTTTCAAATAGAGTAATAGGTGAAACAACTCTTCTTTGAAAAAAAAACAGTGGCAGCTTTAAAAGCCCACGAGCATCTAAAGAGTTAAATCTGAACAGAATGCTTATGAAATGAAGGCAATCACAAAACCATTTCGTTTCCATCTAAAAAAGAACCAGGCTGAGGAACACAGTGAAAACACCCAGCAGAGAATTAGTGCATTTCTGAACTACATATTCAATGATAAAGTCAGCAAAAATAAGATAATTTTTCAGGTTTGAAACACATTGGGTGGAATCTTACAGGAGCTGGAATGGTAAGAACTAGAGGGAGAAATATGGCAGAATTACACAAGAAGTCCAGTGAGGCTTCTTTTTATAAGATGTGCCAGATGGAGAAAAACTCTGGCAAGTGCGAGGTAATGCATTTAGGGAGGTCAAACTGTAAAAGGGAACACACAATTAATGGCAATATCCTGAGAGGGGTAGATGAAGCGAGTGATCTGGGTGTGCAAGTGCACAGGTCCCTATAGGGAACAATACAGGTAGATAAGTTTATAAAGCACGTCTATAAAATGCTGCCCTTCATTCGCAGAGGTATGGAATACAAAAGTAGCGATCTACTGATGAAACTGTACAAAACATTGGTGAGGCCCACAAATTGAGTATTGTGTGCAGTTCTGGTCACCACATTACAGGAGAGGAGACAGTACAGAGATTTACTAGGATGTTGTCAGGGCTTGGGAATTATAGTCACGAGGAGAGATTGGAGAGGTTGGGGTTGTTTACCTCGGAACAGAGAAGGGGTGACCTGATTGAGGTCTACAAAATTGTGAGGTGTGGGGGATAGAGTAGACAGGAGGAACCTGTTTCCTTTGGCAGAGAGTTTAAAAACCAGGGGCCAGAGATTCAAGCCAAGTGGCAGAAGGATTAGAGGAGACATGAGGAAAATCTTTTTTGATTGCAGAAGGTGGTGAGCGTCTGGAATGTTCTGCCTGAGTTGGTGATGGAGACATAGACACTGAACTCTATTGAAAAATATCTGGATCTGCACCTTAAGAGCTGCAAACTGCAGGGCTATGGGCTGTGTGTAGGAAGATGGGATAACTGGAATCTGGCTAACTCTGGATCAACAGTCACAAGATGGGCCAAATGACCCCATTCTATGCTGTATCATTTTTATGGTTATATTTGATATCAGGAGCAACTTGCAGTGTTGTTTAACTAAGTTCCGAGGTATTGGGGTGAGATTCTTACTAGAAACAGATGAATTGCCCACTAATGGGGATTATTACTGGTTAATGACTTTAATAACAGCAGAATCCGCATCATTAATATGCAGTTTCCTATCCTATCACACATCACAAGTGAATTGCATGTGGAGAGTTCTCAATATGGGGCTCAGAGCGGGATCCTGGAGACTTCGGCTCCTCACTGACTGCACACAGCCTCCATGTTGTTCACCATGAAACAGCATCTCAGGGCACAATCCATGGGCACCGGCCACTCATACCCCTCACCCATGGACATTGGCAACTCATCAGGAATATGCTGGTACCTCTTACATACATAGGAAGTACAGAGCTGCATTGCAGGCTGCACCAGTAACAAACATTGAAAGGCTGCTGCAAGGGAAAGGGACAGGTCCCCAGTTCACAGACTGGAGCAGGCTGTTCCTCAGGCTGCTCACTTGCTCCCTGAGCACTCACTCACTCAGCGCCGACCTGCATATTTGCAGGAACCCCTCTTGTTTCATGGCACTGTCTCGCTCCACAGGTTGGTGCTGTTATCTTTTCAGGCCAGCTGAAGATATCGTTACTGACATGTGTTTTCACATACAGGCACGCAGGCAGGTTGCTGGTTAGTTGAAATATGTCAGGGGGACAGGTATCTTCCTGTATGTTCCGCAAAGATGTCAGTCAAACACCTTCATCATGTGTCAACAGCAAAAACACTCCATGTTTATTCAACCCTAGGGTCATGTCAGAAACTGTTGGAGGCCACTTCTGAGTCCATTTAAGTGGCTGGGCACTGCAGTATACCAAAGGGTCAGGTACCATTAGTCATGGACTCTGTCTGTGCACAGTCCAGGGATTGGTCACAGCTGGTCATCCACTTGGGCCAGTCTCAGTCATGGGAAATATCCAATTCAGCCCAGGGTTTGGACAATGGTCAGTGTGAAAAGGGACATCACAAAGCAGAGAAATCTCGCGTTGTTAGTCAGGAAGCTGCGAGAACAGCAGTCAGGGGTCTGCTCAGTCATATCTAGGGGCTGTCTGGGTTGAAATTGGTCAGAGATTTGGTGAGAGCAGTCCTGGGGGTCCATGATTTGATCAATGAGGAAGGTCCAAGGAAAAGGCTATAGGGGCAAGGGGTGGCTCATTTCCAAAAGGTGTGGTGTAGTCAAGGCTGGGTTTAAAGTCCTTACACAGCACCTCCCCCAAAGCATTTCTCCTTGTGTCATAAACATTGACTAATAGCAATAAACAATCTCAGTTACATATGAAATTTTACTGAATGAAGCCATTTTGAGAAATTTTCTGTACACAGGCCCTTTTTGAAATCCTTTAGCCACCTTGGAAAAGGAATATCCTCATTCATCTCTATGAAAATGTGTGTGTGCGCTTGATCTGTTTCAACTTGACCATCTTGTGTCGGTCCAATAACTTTATCACGTAGTGCTCCCTTGTAACTGTATGCCTCACCAACATCGTCCTACTATCCTGGTAAAGGAAAACTGAACTTCACACTGAAAATAGCATTTAGAAAAGGAAAAAAAACTTCAACAGGCTTCAATCTTAGTACACTAACAATCATTACAACAAAGATTCAATGACAACTTTAATTAACTGAAATGAGTTTAGTGTAAGCAGAACAAAATCAACATCTTCAGTTACCTGTCATCAAACAATATAATGATATTCTCCAATCCAAGCCTTTCCACCAAAGACAGGGTAAGCTTTCAGGTCCATAGAGATACAGCAAAAGTTCAATTTAATGCAAAACATTCTGCGGAGGAGAATGTTGACTACTACACACACAACGAACAATCTGACCACGGGAGCAGAACCCTCCACTGACCAATATACCAAATGTAACAGCCTCAGATGTAACATCTCATTTAGGCACTCCCCGGATTACAAGAGATCCATTATTGAATACGTTTGTAAGTTGATTTGTATGCAAGTTGGAACACAATATAGTACAATATCAAAAAGCTGTTCATAAGTCAGAACACGTGCTTGCATGTCGAATCGTTAAAATTAATTCCTATATTAATATTATATTTAATATTAACAGTAATGTGATCGCATAAGTATGATCATTTTTAAGTTGAATGTTCATAAATCAAGGAATGCCTATACTATAGCTTCTTGTAACTGTAAATTGTCCAATCTTCTGTCAACAATAGGTTCACTGTAGCAAAAGAGATCACTTCACAGGAATGGGCTCCAATCTGATGCCATACCAAGCAACAAATTAAATTATTTCTAACCCAACATGTACATTCATTCCTTGGAACAGAATCTTCGAGATATTGCTACTGGAAGGGAACAAGCATCTTTACACTTAAACAACAAACTCATGGATGGAGAGAGATAGTAGGAACTGCCGATGCTGGAGAATCTGAGATGACAAGGTGTAGAGCTGGACGAACACAGCAGGCCAAGCAGCATTAGAGGAGCAGGAAAGCTGACGTTTTGGTTCCGAACCCTTCTTCAGAAAAGGGTCTTCTGAAGAAGGGTCCAGACCCGAAATGTCAGCTTTCCTGCTCCTCTAATGCTGCTTGGCCTGCTGTGTTCGTCCAGCTCTACACCTTGTCATCTCAAACCTATGGATGGGCTGTTTTATATTTTCCTTGGGGAATTAATAATGGAACCAACATTATAATGGAGCTGAAGAAGTCTGACCACCTTGTAATTCTCAGACTCTTGCAGCTATAACAATGCAGGTTTCTTCAGACAGGTAGACTAATCTTTGATGTAAGCGGATCCAGCAGAGGAAAAAAAAAGTAAAACATAAACTTTACTCACGAGTTCCTGGACCTGTTCAGAGAGTTTTCTGGTCTACCCACTGAAACAGATGAATCAAGTCAAAGACTTGGAGTACAGGAATCTGAAACTATGCCCTTGGCTGCGAGACTCCAGATGCACTGCAGCTCATTTACTATTTGAGTCAAGCTCTGCTGCAAGAGAGCCTTGCACAGTTAAACAATAAAGTTTGCAATAGGTTTTCCTTCTATAATAGCCAAGTGTAAAAGATTGTATCAATGCCACCCATAGGGGAAAATTGAATATCTGGTTTCATACATTTGCAATAAAATTCATGCGAATTCCCAGCTTCTTGAACTAATGTTTGAAAAGGTAGGTATAGTTCCTTGTGAAATTATCCCTGCCCAATTTCTCTCCACCTTACACCCAGACAGTCTCTCATGTACACCTTGCACACAGGTCATTGCGTAAACAGGGAGAGCTGTTTTTGTTCAATTATAACAGAAAATATTCCTGAGGGAGTTCAGCCAATATCTTGCAAATGCTCTTTCACCAGAATCTCTACATTTATCCCGCCGAATCCATGCAAGATGATTAGAATGACCTCCCATGGAAACTCTATTGCTTGAGCTGTAAAGACATGACGGAGACTACGGGAAGGGTCCTTTTATTGGAACCAAAGCCTTGCTATGATTTCTTTGAAAGCAGCTTGAACAATTACTCAAGCTGACCAAGTTGGCTATCACCTTGACACACAAAAGAAAGCACAACCTCTGGTTGTCATGGGCTCCAACTAAGTTTTTGGTCCTTCATCCTTGTGTATCAGTTGGTTTGTCACTTGCCGTGCCCCCTGCTTAACCTGGGTCATTAGCAGACCTCCTGATTGTGCCACTTCTGGGCAAAGCAGACCATTAGTAAATCTCCCAAGTGACAAAGCAATTGCGTAAACCAGACCATTAGTAAGCATATTGAATAACAGTGTGAACAGTTCTGTCTCATAAAAGCACTGCTGTTCATTTCTTTCTTCCACACACTGCATTGTCCAGATGGAGTATCACTCAAGAGGCTCTCTAATTGCATGGCTGGGACAGCGCATTAATTAACTGTGTTTCCTTGGCTATCCTGCACATTATTTCAATAACTTGCAGTTAAGAAATACACAAGGTAGTTAGCAAGTGTGAACAATTATATATAGTAAAGCTGTAAAACAGAACAAGCAAGAAGGAAAACAGGCAGAAAGAGAAGTAAATAATAGCTAAAGGCACAAAGGTGACGGGGTGAAAATAAACTAATAAAACAGATTAAAAGAGAAAAGCAATGCATATGGATATAATATTTATAACTTTTCAGATGTTCATTACTGTCTTTCTCTTTTTGAAATGTCTTGTTTTTATTATCTAACATTTCCATAAGTGTTTTTATACCTTCAGACATGGCCTCATTTCTCAGAGTTTTAGTTTTCTCACGTATCTGTTTTCTGCAATTCTAACAGGATAACTCTGAACTTTAACAATTAAAAAAAGACTCACAAAGTAAGAAAACAAATATTGCAGCTGGTTTGAACTCTAGAGAGGGAGCTAATGAATGGTGTGCCCACTGCCTGCTAGGTGTTATTTGGCCAATATCCCAAGTCATTTGGGTTTGTCCCCGTCAAATATGTTCAGGTAAATCTCCCTGATCCCACTCAGTTCACCCATCTCAATACATTGATGATCCTTACTCCATACCCCCACTGGCATGGCAGAAACATAAATACAAGTTGATATAGTTATGTGCTTTATTGTGGTAAATCTCCCAAAATATATGACAGTAGTGTTATTAATTGAACAACCTTCATAATGACTTTTAGGATAAGGAAGCAAAAACACAACTGGTAAAAGAGGTAAGTTTTATTGCATGTATTTGAAGTAGAAAGTGTAATGGATTGGCTTAATTAGGGGATTAAAGGAAATTCCAAAGTTTAGGGTGTAGTTAGCTGAAGGCAGTTGTGGAATGATTAAAATCTGAGAGGTCAAGTAAACAGAATTGGATGAGCGCAGAGATCTCAGAGAATTGAGGCAAAAAAAGGGTTACGAAGGTAGAGAGGGATGAGGCCACGGGAGAAATCGAAAATAAGAATAAGAATTTTACATGTGAGGCATCGGCAGTGCAAGAGCATTTATGTCTTGGTGAGCAACAGAAGATACTGAGCAAATGTGACTCGGTGCAATTTGGAACATGGGTACCACAGTTCTGGATGAGATCCAATATTTTTGTGTGTTGATAATTTCACCAATTGAAATAGATCAGAGTGACATGAATGTCTGAGCTTTGTCAAAATTGTTAATTTTGTATGGAAAAATATATTGTTGCTATTGATTGTCCAAGCACAGGAAAGACTGGATGTTGGATGAGACAGGGGGAATTGAACAAGTCAATAAACTTGCTCCACAAAAGGAAAGTTCATGTATCTTGAATTCATCTCTCCAAGTTTCATGAAGATCCTGATTTGACAACAAAATCATACTTTGCTGAACTGTCCTCCAGTGGTGCCTTTGAAGATTGCCAGATGGTCTTAGAGAAAAGGGATTCACGTGCACACTGAAAACTTCACCCGTTTCTCCTTGGAAATTGCAAATGTGGATCCTACTACAGCGCTTCTATTCATATGGTTAAATCACAAAAGACAATGGTGCCTACATTTGCTATTAGGTTTTCAATTGATTGTTATGTAAGTTTCAGGAAAGACGAAAGACAGAAATGCAGTTGATTTTAAGAAAATGGGGTGATGCATGGCAACACAAAGAAGGCATAGACTTCAAACAATTGGGAAGAGAAGCAAAACCAGTATGAGGACCACATTTTTCACACAGTGAGTGGTTAAGTTCTGGAATGCATTGCCTGGGAGACTGTGATGAAAATGTTAAACATGAGTTGTTAGTCTGTTGGTAAGAAAGAATACAGACACATGCTTTCCTAGCCAGGGTCTTACTTTAGCTATTACAGCTTCAAAATCCTCCATGCTGATCACTCGATCACCATCTATAGATAGACCCAGTTCTCACTTAATTATCCTTTAATTAACGTATAGCCATTACCTGGTCTCTAGTTCTATCTGAGATAGTAGGAACTGCAGATACTGGAGAATCTGAGATAAAAAGGTGTAGAGCTGGCTGAACACAGCAGGCCAAGCAGCATCAGAGGAGCAGGAAGGCTGACATTTCTGAAG
>NW_025972162.1:0-9905 GCF_021869965.1 Rhincodon typus
ATGTTTTGGATTTAGTCTGGTGACCCCTCAGGTTCTCCTGTCAATTTCTGTTATCAAGTGTCTTATTTCAGATCCAGTAGACAGGACTGTGATTTTGCATTTCGACAACATGGATTTCACATTTCAACACCAGAACAATCTTTGGGTTGGGACCTCTCATTAAACAAAAATATGAATGCAAGTAACAGGGCCGGGTGGGTGGGGGAGGGGTTTGGTAGACTGGGGGCCATGAGTAGGTATGTGGGTGGCATGGGGAGTATGGGGCGTAAGGGGTGAGGACCAGAATGCCGAGCTACCTTCAATACATCTGGGGAAAAGTGCCACAGATTTGTGGCAGGCCTCTGAGCCAATCTGCCTCAGCACCCACTAAACCCCAACGCCAGCTTCGCCCCACCTCAGGGTTAGTGAGCTCAACACCATCACACACCAGTTCCCTCCCCAACCTGGAGAATAAAGAAATCACAATGTTTGGCGGGGACTGCATAGCTGACCTGATCAATCAGGGTCAGCAGTAAAATTCTTGGCCTTGGCCTGCATTGAAAATTCTCCCTGTTTTTGTTTTATTTATGGTCTAAGAATTGTACTTACAGGCCGACCAATTTCAACCTTCTCCTTGCTGCAGTAGAATAGGAAATGATATTGCGTACACCACTGCTCTGAGGCCAGGTCACAACCATCTCGGTGTAATTAAAGACTCAGAGAGAGCGCATGTCCAACATTTGCGAGAAAGCACTGAAATTCCCAAAGGAAACAGGGAGTGCTAACATGTTCACAACTCATGGTCGTCTGCCTCTAGGATAAAGAGAATTGCCCTGTTTGACCAACTATTCCTTGCACATCTAACCACAAATGCACCCCTTGGCTCAGATTGGCAATCATTGAATCCACACAGTGTACAATCAGGCTATTCAGCCCATCTAGTTCACACTGACTCTCCAAAGAGCATCTCACCCAGACCCACACCCCTACTCTATCCCTGTAACCCTGCATTTCCCATGGCTAATCCACCTAACCTGTACACAATGGTCAATTTTGCATGGCCAGCCCACTTAACCTGCACATCTTTGGACTGTGAGAGGAAACCAGAACACCCAGAGGAAACTCACACAGATAAGGAGAGAATGTGCAAACTCCACACAGACAGTTGCCCAAGGGTGGAATTGAACCTGGTTCCCTGGCGCTGTGAGGCAACAGTGCTAACCACTGAGCCACCATGCCACATTTAGATTTTTCCCATGTTGTGAAATTTTGCTTATCCATAGCCCAACTGTTAGAAACAATTTCCTTTTCAACTGTACTCATATTTGACAGTCTCCAGGGTGTGGAATTATTGATCTGTTCTGTGGTTTATCCAGGAAAAACCTGCTGCCAGTGTTTCCCATTGGGACACACTTAGGTTGAAGGCTCAGTGTAGTACATGATCTTATTCACAGGGAACATGTAATGATTAATACTGGCAGAATGCATTCAAATGCATTTAAAGCATTATAAAATAAACAGGACTTCAGTAATGAGAAAGTTCTTTACTTGATGAAGGGACGGTTTTGCTTAAGAATTTTAAACTGGGATTCAATAGAAAAAAGTAAATTTCTGAAATATATGCCATTAGCAGATAATGATAAATGTTCAGGGTAAACTAGAAAGCTGTAAAATTATTGATGTATGCTTAAAGAATATTACATTGACATAGTGCTTTATTACAGCTCTCCAAAACATCTAAAAGTGTTTCACATGCAGGAATTACATTGGAGTTAAATAGGTGAATACAGCATCTCAATAGTCTTGTGTAAAATGGCAGAGTGAGAATTTGATACGTTTTTGGTGTTGCTTGAGGCAGCAGGAATAGCTGGGGTACCAGTCGGACTACTATGGGATCTTTAACATCCAACCAAACAACAGGAGACTGCAGACAGAGCCTAAGTTTAATTTCTCATCTGAATGATAGCTTCACTTGCAATGCAGCATCCCTTTCATTCCTGCACTGGAAGACAAAAGATTACATGTATCACACCAGAGGAAGAGGCCATTCAGCCCAAACAGTCCATGCTGGTGTTTATACTTGACATGTACCAATAATTCTACCATTGTAGTGCTCTATTCCCTTCTCCCTCATTGACTTGTTTACTTTCTCAATTATTGTATGGTTTGATGCCACATTGTTAGTTCAGGATTTTTTTTTGTTCTGAGTAACACTATGATACATTAATAATAAACACTGATGGACATGGTAATCAAAGATATACCAGGCCCTGATTTTATAGTTTTACAAGGTAAGGATTGATCTATCATCTTTGTGTGATCAGATCACCATACTCATGTAAATCTTCTAGTCTACAGTGGTATTGTAGTGTGTAGAGTGTATTCCTCCAGAGTTTTGTGACTTCACCACACTGTGACATTTATATTCTGCGATGTGAAGCTCTGTGACATCATCACAAGGTTGCTCCAGGGTCCTGAGCCCTTATGCAATAGTTTACTAACGTACTGCTTGCTTCAATTATTTCCTGTGGCAGGAAATTCCACTTTCACACCACTTTTTGGAAAAAGAAGTTTCCTTTGAATTTCCTATTGAATTTTTTGTGACTGTGGTAAATTGATAATATGTAGGCTTCTCTTCACCACCACAGGAGATGTTCTCTCTGCATCTACTTTATCATAACCTGCCATAATTTTAAAGACATTTATTAGGTAGCCTTCTTTTTCAAAAGTAAACAGATCCAGTCTGTCAATCCTTTCCTGATATAGAGACCATGTATTTCTGAGATCAACTTTGTACATCTTCCCTGCTCCCTCTCCAGTTTCTCTGTATGCTCTTTATTACATAGGGACTGGAAAGCACACAGTACATTTGGTGTAATTAAGGTTCAATTCAGGCTGAGCATAACTTCTCTCCTTTTTGTTTCATTCCATCCCTCTAGAAATAAAACTGAATGTTTTCTGTCTTTGTCATTTTACTGGCCTTGCTAATCACTAACTTCGAGTAAATGGTGCATTTGGATGCCAATATCCCTTTGTTCCTCAACAAGAAACCAAAAGAACTGCAGATGCTGCAAATCAGAAATAAATTTGCTAGAAAAACTCAGCAGCATCTGTGCAGAAAAATCACAGTTAACGTTTTGATATTTATGCAGAAGATGGGGTGGGGGAGGGGTGGAGTAAATGCTAGATGGAGATAGAGTTTAAAGAGAGAGAAAAACAGTTTGACAGATAAAGGAGTGGTTAAAGGTCAATCTAAGGAAATGAATAGTTGCTGTTAGTGACTGACACAAATGGGTTATATATGGTAGCAGCCCATGTGATACCAAGGCCTGGTGTGTGGAAGTAGGGGAAAGACATGGGGAAAGGTGCTCAAGCCCTTAAATTGTTGAACTTGATGTTAAGTCCGGACGCTACAGAGATCCCAAGCGGACAGTGAAATGCTGTTCTTCCAGCTTGTGCTGAGCTTTGCTGGAGCACTGCAAAAAGCCCAAGACAGAGATGTCGTCCAAAGGACAAGGTTGAAGTGGCAGGCAACAGGAAGCTTGGGCACAATTTTACAGAGAGAACGTAAGTGTTCTGCGAAACAGTCACCCAGTCTGCACTTCATTTCCCCAATGTAGAGGAGACCACTTTGTGGGCAGCGAATGCAGTAGACTAGATTGAGTGAGGTGCAAGTAAAGTGCTGCTTCACCTGGAAGGTGAGTCTGGGGCCTTGGATACAGAGGAGGAAGGAAGTAAATGGTGTTCACTTTCTGTGTTTACAAGGGAAGGTGCCATGAGGCTGTGGGGGTGTGTTGGGAGTGAAGGGGGAGTGAACCAGGGTGTTCTATAGGGAACTGTCCCCACGGAAGGCTGACAAGGGACAATGGGATATGACAAGTTTATCTTTAGTCCTTGATCCAAACCTATTAAATATCTACCATTTCCCAGTTCTGATGGAAGCTTACAAATCTGAAGTATTAACTCTGTTTCTCTCTCTCTGTGGACACTCTGCCTCACCTGCTGAACTTTTTCTCTTCCAGCGTGTTTCTGTTTTTTATTTTTGATACTAAAGACTCCCCCTTTGCAGCACTCACCTGTTCTGGAATTTTCCTCTCCATGACCCTACGTCATGCAAAATCTCAGCCACTTTCTCCACATGACAAATTTTGATATCAGTCTTAATCTATTCTTCAGAAGCTGGCAATTTAAAACAGGTTATCGTTCCTCCTTCAGGTGCTCAGCAGTTCCTGCTTTTAATTCAGATTCCTAGCCTCTGTTCCATGTTTTGGTTTTTAAGCCCCATGTATTTGAGAAGCAGTGGGATTCAGATGCAATTTATAGAAACCACATAGTATTCATCTGTCTCAGGTGGCTAAACAAATCTCATTCTTTGTCTGGAAAGTGAGGCTCGAACCTGGATATACTCTGCCTATTACTTCACTGAAACAAACTTTTCTTACTTTTAGCTCTGAAGTTGCTGAAACGAATATAGGACAGTGACACCCTCACCCCATGAATGAATAAAAAAAAGTAATTCTTCTTAATTGTTTTTTCACATAAAATCAAGCATTAATTTATGAGACCAAAGACAGCACTTTATCACTCTATTATTGCGATGAAACAGGAGGAATAAAGAGGGTATCCTATACCTGGAGCTACCCATTCTAATCCCATTTCTCTGATTGTTTTTCCTCATCTTCTACACCTTATCTTAAATACTTATCCAATGAAATAATGAGAAGAATAAACTTTCTAATTATGGAGCTGGCATGATTAAATGCAGGTTGATTGAGATGTCAACAGTAACTGGATAACGCGTCCTTATAGAGGTTTATAAAACCATGAGCGACATGTCGGTGTGGGTTTCCTCTGGGTGCACCGGTTTCCTCCCACATTCCAAAGATGTGCAGGTTGGTTGGATTGGCCATGCTAAATTGCCCATAGTGTCCAGGGATGTGCAGGTTAGGTGGATTAGCCATGGGAAATGCAGGGTAATAGGGTAAGGGTTGGGTCTAGGCGGGATGCTCTACGCAGGGTCGGTGTGGACTCGATGGGCTGAATGGCCTGCCACACTGTAGAGGATTCTATGGATAGGATGAATAGCCACGGTCTTTTCCCCAGGGTAGGGGAGTCCAAAACTAGAGGGCATAAGTTTAAGGTGAGAGGGGGAAGATTTAACAGCCACCTAAGGGGAAACTTTTTCACACAGAGGGTGGTACATGTGTAGAATGAGCTGCCAGAGGACATAGTGGAGGCTGGTACAAGTACAACATTTAAAAGGCATCTAGTTGGGTATGTGGATAGGAAGGGTTTAGAGGGATATGGGCCAAATGCTGGCAAATGGGTCTAGGTTAATTT
This sequence comes from Rhincodon typus, assembly GCF_021869965.1. Taxonomy (NCBI): domain Eukaryota; kingdom Metazoa; phylum Chordata; class Chondrichthyes; order Orectolobiformes; family Rhincodontidae; genus Rhincodon; species Rhincodon typus. The sequence goes on from NW_025972162.1 coordinate 5,320, forward strand.
AGGATATCTGGTCAGCATGGACAAGTTGGACTGAAGGGTCTGTTTCCGTGCTATACAGCTCTATGACTTTATGACCTACTCCTGACTGTCTCCTCCAATGCAATTGCAGAGCAACTCAGAAGTCAATTATTAGCCATATTATTCTTAGTCAGGCATCCTTTCAGAAAGATGATATGGCAAAAATAATTCAATGGCTATCCCTTGCTCATCAGAAATTCCAGTTAAATTTAACAATGGAACAAAGAATGATGAGTTCTAGTGAATCAGAATCATGGGCTGGGATTTTCGTTTTTATTCATTCATCAGATGTGGGCATCACTTCAGACACTGTCCTGAGGGAGGGTCACTGGAACCAAAAGATTCACTCTGATTTCTCTCCACAGATGATGCCGGACCTGCTGAGTTTTTCCAGCAACTTCTGTTTTAATTTCTGATTCCCAGCATTGCGTTTTGTTTAGTGGTCATCTTTTGGAAGGTTTCCTCATACAGATTATAATTTGCAACACCCTCAGGGCAGTTGCGAGCAACATCCTCCTAATAACCTGTTCTCGCTGAATGAAGACTGTGGGGGATGAGGCTACGTAAGCTCTATGCTGAAACAGACCAGGTGTGGATCCATGGTACAAACCAGCCCACACAGTCAAAAGGCACTCCCGACAATCTCAACCCAATGGGAACGGGGTTGGGAATCCGACCCTCTCTGCTATTTCTAAAGGCCTTTCGAGTTATCTTAAATTGGCAAAAATTCAAGCCTATAACATCATTTAAAATGGGAATTGGATAAGTACCTGAATGGGATAACCTTTAAAAAAAAAGCACACAATAAAATGTCAAGGAAATGGAATTGAAGTATTGGAAAGCTTTCACCAGCACTGAATTAATGGGCCCAGTGGTGTCCGACGTCTCAATATGCTGTAAATTCAATGTGGCTTTACATTTTAGAAAAATATTATTAGCTATGGTTGAATTTCATTGAATGGTTATATCGTTTGCATCGGATGGTAATATTAGGCATGGGACTGGTGCAGAAGATGTGTACCTACAAGTAATCCGACACTGACACAGAACAGAAACATAATGGAATGACCTGATGTCTCTGCCCTCAGTGCAAGTGTAGCCTGCAGAGAAATAGAAAAGCTACAACATGAAGAGTTTACACTCAGCTTTCGTGTCACTGAAAAGCAGCAGCTGGAATTGAAACAAAATTGGGAAGGGCCCCACAGTCAGAACATGTACCTGCTGTCTGCTTAGCAACAAGAGAGGTATTAAAACAAGTGTCTGCAATAATCGTAGAGCAATGTGACATGGATAATCGTAGCCCAAGTTCAGTAGCCGGAAAGTGTACAGTATCTATATTTACATTCTGCCCAATATTACTGCATCAATAACAGATACTGCTAGAGAAATGGAACAAGTCTGGCACCATAAAGAGGAAGAAAACAGAGTTGACATTTCAAGTCCAGTGACTCTACATCAGTACTCAGAATAATACTGCATATTGAGTTCAGGGCTTCAACTCACATTGGAGGGGGGCAAGGCCGAACAAGGGGTGCCAGGATATGGGGCATCAGAATAAAAATGAGGAGCTAAAACAGGCATCGAGAGTCAAACATTTGTGACTGGAGGCTGGAACTGGGGCAAATCAATGTGGCCATTTGAAGCTGAGGTAGCAGTGAGGTCTTATTTACAAATGCAAAATGTTTAGCATCTACTTCAGACAAGGAAGGGTTAAGGGAATCTGGTGTTTGCCCACATGTAATGTTAGTTCTTCTGTTTAGCATAAATGTACCAAAGTTATAGCAACAATTAATAGAACAAGGATGTGTGTTTTTTCATTTGAGGTTAAGGATATATAACTATCTGTATGTAACATAATCTATAATATATTGGGACGCCATGTAGATACATCTGAGCTATAGGACTGCTTCCATGTGCTGTCTACAGAGAACATGGGATTATGGAATAAAGTAGATTGTAACGGATACAATTTAAGGTGTGCACCCTTTAATGTACATCTCAACACGAATTCCCAATCCACAGGCTTCTTGTCTGCCTTTTTGAAGGCTGTGTAGAGCCTAATAAAGATTTCCAATTTAAACACACTTCCCACCCCAATGCAATAGAGACACAGTCCCAGTGAGGAAGAGTTCCTGAAATGATTAGGTAAAATGTATGCTGTCCAGTTGTGCAAACAATGACAGGAGGTAGCAATGAAAGAGATATGTTGACAGAAGCAAAAAAAACTAACTTTCTGCTCTGTTTACAAGAAGAAATTTATTAGAAGTCTCAACACCTTAATAATAGAGTGCATGCATGTCTTTCAAAAATTAGTCAAGCTTTAACTTGCAAATTACATCTACTGATGATCAATCATCACAGTAAAACTCTAAACTAGAGTGTTTCACTGGAATAATGACCCTTCCTCCACCCATCACCCGGACTCCGGCGATAATTGTTCCCCAGAAAAAGTCGATGTAAAATTATAGCATCATTTATAGTATAAAATATGATTATTTTCGGTTTAGTTCAAATCCAGTGAATATGAACACATTCAAATCTTTCGTCGACCCTGAGATTTCTTAAATGTGCCTTTGCATTCATCTGAAGATGTATATCTTATTGCTCTAAATTCCCTTTCGTTGGTTTTGAGAAATCTTCTGTTACAACATGCCTTTTTTCCGGTGGCTGTGACCCACGGATCCTAAAATAGGCAGCTTACACCAAGCCCTTTACAACTCAAAATGTAACCTGACACAGGAACTGACTCAAATAATTTGCCCTGACATTTGTCTGATCCTGCAGCACTGGGGTATAACACTACAGATTGCCCACCATCATTTCTCAGATCTGCTCCAAAACCCACAGAGTTCTCTCAATCCCATTTACATAGAGGGAGGGGGAACTGCTCCTTCAGGCCACTCATAAATATCCTAAGATGCTAACAATGCCTCTGGAACTCTGTATGGTTGGCTGAATTGGATTAGAGCTGGCCAAATTTTCACCTTCTCCCATCTGCCTTGAAATGAAACCTTGGTGATTTAGAAACCTTTCTGCCACAATTGGGCAAGATAGTGGTTGTCATTTTCAACTGTTCCGTGTTTGATTAGATAGTCTGTTTACTATTGACACCCACTGTGCTTGATTACTTAAGCCTGGACGTGGACTTGGGGCAAAGTGAATAAACTGTAGAAAGAGCTGGAAGCCAGAGCTGAATGGGGGAGTAGACATGTTAAAACATTGTGGATACTACCTGTTAGACACATTGAAACTTAATTCAATTGCAGATAGATCTGAAATATAAAATATAAAACAGTGTTGGGGATGGGGTAAGGAACTCACAATGGTTCAGAATCAGTGGAGTTAGGAAACAGGCAAAGACAAACACTCCAATTGGTGCGGTAATAAATAGCTGTTTACATTTACAGGCCCTCTGCAATATCCCAAAAACTAACAAAAGTAATGTATGAGATCTACAATACTGCTGTGTGTTTACTCACAACAGGATGTCAGGTAAAATATTCAGCTAACCAAATGCAAGTACTAATACAAGCTGTAGGATATGAACAGCCCTGGAGAAGCCTTTATTTATTTACTCCTGTATATCCGAGTAAGGGTTTGGGCCATTTCAGAGGGCAATTAACAACATTATTGTTATTCTGGAGTCAGGATAGATCAGGTAAGGTCAGCAGAATTAATTCCCTAAAGCACATCATGGGTTTCCATAAATCCAGTTGTTTCATGGTCACCATCACTGGAGCAAGCTTTTTTTTTATTATGTAATTGAATTTAAATTCCCCAGCTCCTGTGATGGGAATTGAATTCCTGTCCTGTATCAGGCCTCTGGGGTACTAGTTCCAGCAATATAACCATTGTGGAATGCCCATACGTTCAAGTGGGTGAGATAAGGTGCAGAGATGCAGTGGAGAGGATTCAAAAATGAAGGAAAATCATTTTGAAGTAGATTCATTGAATCAGGAGAACAGATATAGTGGCCTAGTAAATGTTTGATAAACCAGTTATCAAAATAATTAAATTGTGGAGCTGAATAGAGCTAAATGTAAGGGTGAGTATTGGACTGCAAATGGGAGAATATAGCTTCAGCAATGGAGTGGAAAAGGGACAAATGCACAGCTCTCAATTAAACAGTATTTTTGGCTTGGGAATACAATAATGAAACCTACAGCTTGGAGCAGTTAGGCAACTTGATTGTGTCAGGATTGGAAACATTTTGAAATAAATCCACAGAGGCTAGTATCCTTTCACCAAGTCACCCTTTACTTACACACACAAAAACAGAAATTGCTGGAAAAGCTGAGCAGGTCTGGCAGCTCCTGTGGAGAGAAATTACAGTTAACACTTTGGGTCCAGTAACCCTTCCTCAGTTACAGACAGGTAACCCTGTAAATGCCAAAAGAGATTTGCAACATGCCACAGCGTATTAAACCATTAGCTGTGGAATAGATCTGAGAATACAACAACATACATACAGGTTTAAAATAGTGTGGAGCTGGAGGAACACAACAGGCCAGACAGCATCAGAGGAGCAGGAAGGCTGACGTTTCGAGTCAGGACCCTTCTTCAGAAAT
>NW_025972163.1:0-9905 GCF_021869965.1 Rhincodon typus
TCTGTTTTCTCCTTCACAGATGCTGCCAGACTTGCTGAGCTTTTCCAACAACTTTGTTTTTGTTCCTGATTTACAGCATCTGCAGTTCTTTTGGTTTCCATTGCGGTATCTTGTTTTTCTTTTCCTGATTAACAACATCAGTAGAGCATAAGAATAGGAATCTTTTTTTCAGAATTATCTTTACAGCTTCTCTGCTATTGGCTTTGAAATTGATGAATTACAAATCACTGCAGCCAAATTTCCCTCAGATGTCAATCGGAAAGATAATTTTACTCACATGTTAGCACCATATGTTCATACAGAAAGTTTCCTTCACATTAGAAATTTAGAACTCAGCTGTCATATCTCACTTTATTCATGGATATCTTTTTATATTTGAGATAATCTTAATATTTGGACATGTTCCTGAACCTATTCATCTTGAGAGATTTATGCAGATTTGTTATAGATATTTTTTAATCCAGTTAAAACTGACTTCAGAACACAACTCTTACAACCTCTTATATTTTACCTCATTGGTGCTTTATCAATAAGATTTTTTTCTTTCTCACCTACTGTGAAGCATTCTATAATCAATGTAATGAAGTAAACAACAACTGGCATTCATATAGCGTTGTAAAAGATATATGAGGAAATATTGGAGTGTGCAACTATTGAGTGGTTTATTTCAAGTCAAAAAGTGCTCTAGTTTGGGTAAGGATATCAACCATCTTGAGTAACTAGAACAGTCTTGATGAGTAAACAATATGAAGTTTATTGCATTGCAGCAAAATTTACAAGTTGCATGAATATGATCTCCAGTTACCATAAGATTAATGAGAGAACACTAGCCCAGGTCTATCTCCTGCAAGCTGCTTGTTTATTCTCATCCGTGACAACAGGGTTAATGCCACTTACTGCACTCTCTGAAGTATTAACTCTTTCAGCCCACTGAAGCAGACCATAACTAAATGCAGCAAGACTAGGTCAATATCCAGGCTTGGCCTGATAAGTGGTGAGTAATATTTATGCCACATAAATGCCAGACAATGACCATTTCCAAAACAAGAGAAAATCTGATGTCCCTTGACATTCACTGACCATTACTGAATTCCCCATTTATCAGCATCCTAGGATTATCATTGACCAGAAACTGAATTAGACTAGCCAAATAAACACTGTAGCTACAAGAACAAGTCAGAGGCCAGAAATCCTGCAGCAGGTAAGTCACCTCATGACTCCCCAAAACTTGTTAACCATCAAGGCATGAGACAGAAATATGATGGAATACTACCCACTCACTGGATTAGTGCAGCTCCAACGCCACTCAAGAAGCTTGACACCATTCATGACAAAGTTTTATTGACAACACAACCACAAACATTCAGTTCCTGCACCGCCAATGGTCAGTACAACAGTGTGCATCATCTACAAGATGCACTGCAGAACCTTACTAAGGCATCTTAGACAGAATCTTCCAAGCCAATGATGACTTTGATCTATAAAGTCAAGAGCAGAAGATACACTAAAACACCATCACCTGCAAGATCCTCTAAGCCTTTCACCATCCTGACTTGGAAGTATATAACCGTTACTTCAATGTTGCTGGATCAAAATCCTGGATCCCGCTGCCTAAAGGCATTGTGAGTCTACCTACAGCATAGAAGGCAGCTCTCACACCATCTTCTCAGGGGAAAACAAAGGATTTGAAATCAATGTTGGCCTAATCCCTGAAGCTGATGTCCCATAAATGAATAAACATATCTTTCTTCCTTCATAATTATTATATTGTTTTATGTTTACAGTTACCCCATCTTCTCCCAAGTCTTTGCCTTTGCACATTGAGATGATCTAGAGTTTTCACTGTTCTCACTGAATGTGTTCTCTTTAGTTTAACTCTTTAGTTAATGATAGTTTATTGGGTAGTAGGTAGTTGACTTGAACTATCTCCCTGGTGGTTTGTGGTTTGTAGTTCTCTCTTAAAGTAGAGAGTGTTTACTCTCTTTATTCGCGAGGACTTTGACGATGTATATCTATTCTATATGTTTGTCAGTGTGGTCTCAGCCATGGTAGATGATTTTTTTTTCTTTGAAGTATGTTGGATCTTTGCTTTAAAAACCACTTGGATGAATCTTTGCTTCATTCATATCTGAATGACTTTCTCTTGAATCAGGTCTTCTTTGGACTGTAAGAAATCTGACAAAGGCTCATCAGCTACCACACAACAATCCAGCCTCTTAGAAATTTTGATTTTATGGTCACTACTGTCACTAGCCTGTAGAGATTATTAATTAATGAAATTATCTATAGATTCATCCAGATGTTATACTCTTTTGCCAAATTTTGCCCTTTCAAGAATTTGATTAGTTCTGTAGTTGAAACAATTGTTGAAGGCTTCAGTGCTGCTTCAAATGTCTCTGCCACATCACTTACCTTCTGATGAGTATTAACAATATCTGCTCTACTCCCTTAATTGTGTCAGAAGTGTATTTACTTGTCCAACTTCTGTCTTATGGTAAAGTACAGGAATTTTCTGCTTTAGAATGTCCAATTTGTGTTCTCATTGGCCCATCTGTGAATCAAATCTTCTTGACAATAACTGATGTCATCACTTTCTAATGTGATGAGGTATTTAGCTTCAATAAAAAAAATCTGCTCCTTCTTCTGATGAAGAAACAGCACTCTGAAAGTTTGTGATTTTAAATAAACCTGTTGGACTCTAACTGGATATTTTCCCAGGACTTTTCAAGCAGTAATTCTGATTTTCACACCCTTCACATCTGCAGTGGGTGTATCACATGCTTTGAAGTTTTGCCTCCTGCTAAATTCTCCTTCTTTCACAAAAAAATGATTTACTAGACCAAAATCTCACATTTCTTCAAATTTCTCAAATGTTACCTGATTCAAACAGCTTGATTAGTGACTTCTTCTGATCCCTGCACCTGGAATATACAATTTTCTTCCATGGTGCTCTGGTTTTGATTTTCCACCTTGCCTTGTGGTATTGGCAAATCACAGTTGTGATGCCTGATTCAAACTGCGACTTTTCTTTAAATTACTGTTTTATTTAAGCTTTTCCCCCTTGTAGCAGATTCCCTTTTGTAAACCTTGATGCCTGGTTGGCTCACCAGCTCAACTGAGAATCAGGATCCTTCCAACAGACCTCTACCTGATATATGATGCAGCCTGCTCCTCTGCCTTGGAGCTGCAGATTTCTTCTGTTGTCGGGTCTGCACATTTTTCTGCATCGTTCTCTGAAGTATGCTTCTGTGTTGAATGTTGCCACAAGGTTTGTGATATTTGCCCTTGTCTGCAATCAGCAGTGTCAGTTTCTCTTAAAAATTGCACCCTATGTGTCTTATAATGCATGAAGGTGGATAAGTCCCCGAGACCTGATCAGGTGTACCCCAGAATTCTGTTGGACACTAGGGAAGTGATTTGTATCATAGATAGCCACAGGTGAGGTGCCGGAAGACTGGAGGTTGGCTAACGTGGTGCCATTATTTGAGAAAGGTGGGAAGGTAAAGCCAGGAAACTATGGACTGGCGAGCCTGACATCAGTGGTGGACAAGTTGTTAGAGGGGATTCTGAGGGACAGGAGTTACATATATTTTGAAAGGCAAGGGCCGTTTAGGGATAGTCAACATGACTCGTTAACTTGACACATTTTTTGAAGAAGTGACAAAGAGGATTGATGAAGGCAGAGCGGTGGACATGGTCTATATGGATTTTATAAGGCATTCAACAAGGTTCTGCATGGTAGGCTGGTTAACAATGTTAGAGCACACGGAATACAGAGAGAACTAGCCATTTTGATATAAAATTGGCTTGAAGGTAGAAACAGAGGGTGGTTATGAAGGGTTGTTTTTCAGACTGGAGGCCTGCGACCAGGGGTGTGCCACAGGCTTCAGTGCAGGGTCCACTGCTTTTTGTCATTTATGTAAATGATTTGGATGTGAATACAGGAGGCATGGTTAGTAAATTTGCACATGACACCAAAATTGGTGGAGTAGTGGACAGCGAAGAAGATCTCAGAATACAAGGGGACCTTGATCAGAAGGGCAAATGGGCTAAGGAGTGACAGATGGAGTTTAATTTAGATAAAGGTGAGGTGCTACATTTTGGTCCGGTAAATCAGGGCAGGACTTATAGACTTAATGGTAAGGTCCTAAGGAGTGTTGTCGAACCAAGAGATCCTGGATTGCAGATTCATAGTTCCTTAAATGTGGAGTCATAGGTAGACAGGGTAGTGAAGAAGGTCAGAGATAGCAAGAGTGCAGATGCTGGCATCAGAGATAACACAGCAGGCCAGGCAGCATCAGAAATGGGGGTTCCTGACCCGAAACGTCAACTTTCCTGCTCCTCTGACGCTGCCTGGCCTGTAGTGAAGAAGGTGTTTGTTATGCTTGCCTTTATTGGTCAGTGGATTGAGTATAGGAGTTGGGAGGTCATGTTGGGGCTGTACAGGACATTGGTTAGGCCACTATTGGAATACTGCATTCAATTCTGGTCTCCCTGCTATAGGAAGGATGTTGGTAAACTTGAAAGGATTCAGAAAAGATTTACAAGGATGTTGCTGGGTTTTAAGAATTTGAACTATAGGTAGAAGCTGAATAGGTTGGAGCATCAGAGGCTGAGAGGTGACCTTATCAAAATTTTAAAAGTCATGAGAGGGGATAGGATGGATAGGATGAATAAATCAAGGTATTTTCCCTGGGGTAGGAGAGTCCAAAACTAGAGGTCAGAGGTTTAAGGTTAGAGGCTAAAGATTTAAAAGAGACCTAAGGGGCAACTTCTTCATACAGAGTATGGTGCATGTATGGAATGAACTGCCAGACGAAGTGGTGGAGGCTGGTACAATTACAACATTTAAAAGGCATCTGGATGGGTACATGAAATAGGAAGGTTTAGAGGAATAGGGGCCAAAAGCTGGAAAATGATAATAAATTAATTTAGGATATCTGGTCAGCATGGACGAGTTGGACCAAATGCTCTGTTTCCATGCTGTACATCTCTATGACTTAATGACTGTTGCAAGCCTTCCAGATCACCAATATGTTCATTCCCTAGTTTGTCCTGAAGCTCTAAACAGTTGGTGCCATTTAGAAATCACTGCTGTTCACTACATTGTGACAGGAGCTCATCATTGCCACCATGTTGTGTATGGGTTCTTTCAAGCCTGAAATGGTTGAGTGTAGATCTGAATATTCGCTTTTCTTGTCAAACTAGAAAGATCTTATTGAGTAAACATCAAGTATAGTGCATTACAGCAACTATTTATTGGTTACATGAATGTGACCTACAGGGATTGTTGAGAGCACAACAGGCCCAGGCCTTATGCCTACAAATACCCTTTTCGCCTTGACCAAGTCACCGCAGCACCATCACAATGGGTGGTGTTTGCTGTGCTTGATCACTTAATAATCCTTCTAGATCTTTTCAGTTCAAACGGCAACGTTAGGCAACACCATAGCCAAACACCTACAGATTCAGCCTATTGAATATGCTTATGTATGCCTAATAAATAGAATTAGGCTGTCATGGTGAAGTTAACTCTCATTTGGTAAGTTAACGTCAGGTCAGTTCTTATTAAAAATAAGGTCACATGAAAATAATTTTATGATTGCAACTTCATTATGATCTAAATACATTTAATGATTGAAATAAATTTCACCTGTTCATCTACAATAATCACTTACCAAATAAAAACATTATATTATTAGAAATCTGGGGTCAAATTTTCAGGCCCTGCTGGAACCAAGATTTAAGTCGAGCTGCTAAAATTTGGTTTGCTAACATGCTGGTTCCTGGCTCCATCTCATCTCCAGCTCATTTTTTGTACAGGTTGGATAGCAGTCTGGGCACATTGCAGAGGGTCAATTTGGCTGATTAAGAATCGTTTTTGTCCAATTTAATAGGTCAGGGTAAGATTTCCAGTTGGCTTCTGGGTTTCCACAGATGGTTGAGGTCAGTTTAATTACTTGGAAGCAGACTTGCATAGGCAGACTGTTGGGCCATTTGTTTTTATTTATTCACTCGTGGGATGTGGGCCTCTCTGGCCTGTCAGCATTTATCGCCCGTCTCTAGTTGCCCTTCAGAAGGTGATGGTCAGCTGCCTTCTTGAACCGCTGCAGTCCATATGCTGTTGGTTAACCCACAATGGCCTTAAGCAGGGAATTTCAGGATTTTGTCCCAGCGACAGTGGAAGAACGGTGATAGATTTCCAAGTCACGATGGTGAGTGGCTTTGAGGGGAACTTGCTCATGGTGGTGTTTGCATGTATCTGCTGCCCTTGTCCTTTTAGATGGAAGTGGTCATGGGTTTGGGAGTTGCTGCCCAAGGATCTTTTGTGAATTTCTGCAGTGCATCTTATAGACAGTACACACTGCTGCTTCTGAGCGTCGATGGTGAAGGGAGTGGATGCTTGTGGATGTCATGCCAACCAATTGGCTGCTTTGTCCTGGATGATGTCAAGCTTCTTGAGTGTTCTTGGAGCTGCACTCAATCTGGAAGTATGGGAGTATTCCATCTCACTCCTGACTGTGCCTTGTAGATGATGGACAGGCTTTGTGGATTCAGGAAGTTAGCTACTTGCTGCAATATTCCTAGCTCTGACTTGCTCTTGTAGCTAATGTGTTTCTGTGGTGAGTCTAGTTGAATTACTGATCAATGCTAACCCAAAGGACGTTGATATTGGTGAATGAAGTGATGGTAACACTATTGAATGCCAAGGGGTAGTGGCTAGATTGTCTCAGGTTGGAAAAGGTCATTTCCTGACATTTGTTCCTTGCCACTTGTCAGTCCAAGCCTGGATATTGTCTAGGTCTTGCTGCATTTGGACATGGACTACTTCAGTTTCTGTGAATGTAGGAATGGTGCTAAATACTACACAATAGTCAGCAAACATTCCCACTTCTGACCTTACGATGGAGGGAAGGTCATTGATGAAGCAGCTGAAGATGGTTGGGCCTAGGACACTATCCTAAGGAACTTCTGCAAAAGAGCTGGAGCTAAGATGACCCACCCCCACCAACCACAACCATCTTCCTATCTGCAAGGTATGGCTCCAAGCAGCGGACAGTTTGCCCCAGAGACCCACTGATTCCAGTTTTGCTAGGGCTCCTTGATGTCACACTCAACTGCATTGCTGTGGATCTGGAGTCACATGTAGGCCAGACAAGGTAAGGATGGTAGTTTCCTTCCCTAAAGGACATTAGTGAACCAGATATGTTTTCCCTGATGATCAACAATCGAATCATGGTCATCATTACATTCTTAATTCCAGATATTTTATTGAATTCAAATTCCACCATCTGCCATGGTGGGATTTGGACCTGGGTCCCCAGAATGTTATCTGGGTCCCAGGATTAACAGTCCAGTGATAATATCACCAGGCCATTGCCTAGTGAAAATAATAATGGTCAACTCACCTGTGCAATCAAGTATGCATTCTTAAGGCAGGGAAAAGCAATAAAATGACCGAAGAAGCCTATAATTCACGAGGTCAGGTATGAATCACGTTTTTATTGCAAACATTCTAATGGTAACTGTGTTTGCGATGACCTAAAACAATGGCAGGAGGAACATTGTTAAGAAAATCTTGCAGTGGCCTAGATCGGCACTTTGATCGAGCCCAATGTGAGGGCAGCCAGCCCAATGCAGCATTGAGGGAGGCTCCCCAGCATCTGCAGTGGTGGCAAGAGCAGGCAGCCCAAGGTCTCTCGGAGAGTGGGCCAAAACAGAGGAGATTGAGCCCTTGTAGGGAGTGCAAGCTCAGAATGGCTAAACACTTAAAAAATGGCTGATGACCTTTTAACTTTATTTCTTTATTTTTCTACTTAATACTTTTCTACTTAAGATGGACTGTGATGTTTAGCTTTTAACTTTATTTCTTTGTTTTACTACTTTATACTAAGAAGGATGGTAATGTTTAACATGTAACTTTGTTTCTTTTATTTCTCTGCTTTGCACCTGAGATTTTGTACCTAGGTACCTTTGCATCTAAGATGGCCCCAGAAATGGTGACATTGTACACTTTTCATTGTATTCATGTACTTCTGTACTTGAGTATGTGACAATAAATTCTAATTCTAGTTCCTGTCTCACCTTCCAAACTACAGGAAACTGATCTCTTTCATCCAGCTACCTACCTTACTGTAAACTATGAAATCAAATGTTTACACATCTAGTTATCTCATTGACCCACAAAGCTGAACCTTCCACAATCCTCAAACGTGTCCCTCAATTTCTTTACTTTAACACACAGAAACATTGGTATATTGCCCTCCAGCTCATTGCTGAACTCCAACAAGACACTGAAAACGTTGTTGGTTGCTTCTTGTTTCTGATCAAATGCCCAGGTGAATAGAGACAACAAGGTGCAGGGCTGGATGAACACAGCAGGCCAAGCAGCATCATAGGAGCAGAGAGGCTGACGTTTCGGGCCTAGACCCTTCATCAGAAAAGGGGGAGGGGAAGGGGGTTTTGAAATAAATAGGGAGAGAGTGGGAGGCGGATAGAAGAGGGATGGAGGAGAGGATAGGTGGAGAAGAAACAAACAGGTCGAAGAGGCGGGGATGGGGCCAGGAAAGGTGAGTGTAGGTAGGGAGTTAGGAAGGGGATAGGTCAGTCCAGGGAGGACGGACAGGTCAAGGGGGCGGGATGAGGTTGGTCGGTAGGAGATGGAGGTGCGGCTTGAGGTGGGAGGAGGGGATAGGTGGGAGGAAGAACAGGTTAGGGAGGCAGGGACGAGCTGGACTGGTTTTGGGATGTGGTGGGGGGAGGGGAGATTTTGAAACTTGTGAAATCCACATTGATACCATTGGGCTGCAGGGTTCCCAAGCGGAATATGAGTTGCTGTTCCTGCAACCTTCGGGTGGCATCGTTGTGGCACTGCAGGAGGCCCAGGATGGACATGTCGTCTGAGGAATGGGAGGGGGAGTTGAAATGGTTCGCGACTGAGAGGTGCAGTTGTTTGTTGCGAACCGAGCGTAGGTGTTCTGCAAAGCGGTCCCCGAGTCTCCGCTTGGTTTCCCCGATGTAGAGGACGCCACACCGGGTACAGCGGATGCAGTATACCACATTGGCAGATGTGCAGGTGAACATCTGCTTGATGTGGAAATTCTTCTTGGGGCCTGGGATGGGGGTGAGGGAGGAGGTATGGGGGCAGGTGTAGCACTTCCTGCGGTTGCAGGGAAAAGTGCCGGGTGTGGTGGAGCTGGAGGGGAGTGTGGAGCGGACAAGGGAGTCACGGAGAGAGTTGTCCCTCCGGAAAGCAGATAAAGGTGGGGAGGGAAAGATGTCTTTGGTGGTGGGGTCGGATTGCAGATGGCGGAAGTGTCGGAGGATGATGCGTTGGATCCGGAGGTTGGTGGGGTGGTACGTGAGGACGAGGGGGATTCTTTTTTGGTTTTTATTGCGTGGACGGGGTGTGAGGGATGAGGTGCGGGAGATGTGGGAGACACGGTTGAGGGCGTTCTCGACCACCGAGGAGGGGAAGTTACTGTCCTTGAAAAACGAGGACAACTGAGATGTACGGGAGTGGAATGCCTCATCCCGGGAGCAGATGCGGCGGAGGCGAAGGAATTGGGAATAGGGGATAGCATTTTTGCAGGAAGGTGGGTGGGAGGAGGAGTATTCTAGGTAGCTGTGGGAGTCGGTGGGCTTGAAATGAATATCGGTTTCTAGGTGGTTGCCCGATATGGAGACAGAGAGGTCCAGGAAGGGGAGAGAGGTGTTAGAGATGGTCCAGGTAAACTTAAGGTTGGGGTGGAAGGTGTTAGTGAAGTGTATGAACTGTTTGAGCTCCTCGTGGGAGCACGAGGCGGCGCCGATACAGTCATCAATGTAACGGAGGAAGAGGTGGGGTTTAGGGCCGGTGTAGGTACGGAAGAGGGATTGTTCCACGTAACCTACAAAGAGGCAGG
>NW_025972164.1:0-9904 GCF_021869965.1 Rhincodon typus
ACCCTGCCTCCCTAACCTGTTCTTCCTCCCACCTATCCCCTCCTCCCACCTCAAGCCGCACCTCCATCTCCTACCGACTAACCTCATCCCGCCCCCTTGACCTGTCCGTCCTCCCTGGACTGACCTATCCCCTCCCTAACTCCCCACCTACACTCACCTTTACTGGCCCCATCCCCGCCTCTTCGACCTGTTTGTTTCCTCTCCACCTATCCTCTCCACCTATCCTCTCCACCTATCCTCTCCACCTATCCGCCTCCCACACTCTCCCTATTTATTTCAGAACCCTCTTCCCCTCCCCCTTTTCTGATGAAGGGTCTAGGCCCGAAACGTCAGCCTCTCTGCTCCTATGATGCTGCTTGGCCTGCTGTGTTCATCCAGCCCTGCACCTTGTTGTCTCGGTATTTGAAGTCTGTCCACCGATTGGTAAAGGGTTGTAGACTTAACTTCAGTTCTAGGATTAGCCAGATAATTTTAATAGGAGTGTGGCTTTATATGTCTAATGGTGCATGGGAAATGTTCAAATTTTTGTTGAAAGCAAAAGTAACCTTAATGACTACTACAAAAGAATGTCTGTAACTGCTGCCAAAATATATAGGTTAAGGCTGATGCCCCAAGCTAGGTTCTACTGCTGTAGGAATGTATCAAACATTTCAACGTGTTTACTTGATCTAACTGTGTTTCTGTTTTTGTCATATAGTCCGTTACTCTCGTCCTGTTATAATTCTGGGACCCATGAAAGATCGAATTAATGATGATCTGATCTCGGAGTTTCCAGACAAATTTGGATCTTGTGTTCCACGTATGTGCATTATTGTTGTCATTTAAATTACTTAGAATATAAGCAAAGGTCAGAGAGTTTTCTGCTGAATTGGCTATTATAAGGGGAAATATCTCCACTCTAACTAATGTGTCACAGTCAAACTGCTAACTACTTAATGTCACTTGTAGGACATCTCTCTGAGGTGAGACAAAGTTCTGTACAAGCATTTGTTCCCAGATTACATCTATTCAACAATTGGATCCTTGTGATAAAGCAAGATATTGAACGAGGCTCCGGTTACAGTTTTAAATATCTCTTTTACATTTTAGGATAATAAGCAAATTAAGCAGAATGTATCAACTCTTTCATTCTAACCTCTCCTTTCAAATGTTGTAGATCATGAGATCTTTTTATTGGTGTAATTCCTTTAAATTGATGTATTTAATTATTAGAAGCCAAGATACAATCAAACTACTGCTTAGTGATCATTGCTTCACATTCCAGTTGTCTGGCTGACAAGTGACCATTAATTTCCTTAGACTGCTCAAATCTAGGAAATGCTAATATCTGCATTAGAGCACAGCAGCTGAAGTACTGAATATATCAGTCTGTATAGTGAGATAATGGTCTTGAGCTTGCAAATATGCTCCAATGCCTCAATTATTCTCCACATTGCAGCTTTACCCTTGCATTCAGAAACTGTACAATGGCTCTGCCAACTTCAATTTGAAGTCCACATCTTTTGAAATAAATGTTTTCACTGTTCCTTTTCACCTTATTGCTGTCACTGGTTAGGCTAACAATATCACTCAACAATATCACAATATCACTGCCTTCCCACAGGAGGAGGTAATGCTAGATCACCTTTTTAAACTGTTACAGTCTATAGATTGTTGCAACGTGTGGCTTGCTTGGTCATTTCAGAGCGCAGTCAACTGCCAGTCACATTGAAGTGAGCTAATAATGTTATAAGCAAGAATCATAAATTCTGAAGTGCTAATAGTTCAACAGAGGGAGTTGGTTAATAAATTGCTTCAAGCTATTGCCATTTCATGCAAGATTTGAAAGAATGCCAGACTGATGGAAACATTGCCTTCTACTGATGCACATAGAAGTAATAAGTTAAATTTGTTTGAACTGTTTCAACTTCACCTCAAGCAGACCTGAATCGGCTGAGGAATTGTTGATGATTCAATACTTGGCGCTAAACCTCAAATGTGGCTGGTATGAAAAATAGAAGCTGTCAGTGAGGTTCTTTGTAAGATCAGGGCTTGGGCAATGAGAAGGGCGCTTTATTCTGCAGAGGTCTGATCTGTGAGGTGTGGATCCTGACACTGACTGTTAAATCTCCGGTGCAACTTCTTGAAAGCTGATTGTGAATTACCAGACACACAAACATTTGCAGAGAAAAGGAAAGCATAAATGGTTTGATGGAAGTGTTTCGCTTTCTCCAGATACAACCAGACCAAAGCGTGATTATGAAGTTGATGGGCGAGACTATCATTTTGTTACATCTAGAGAGCAAATGGAAAAAGACATTCAAGATCACAAATTTATTGAGGCTGGACAATACAACAACCACCTGTATGGCACCAGCGTGCAGTCTGTAAGAGAGGTAGCAGAAAAGGTAAAGGATATCCATAAAGGTATCGTTTAAAATAAACCAGTTTAACACGTGCCCTCTATTTGAAGAATGTGTTGTTCACATGCACAGCAGAATATGATATTTGTTAACAATGAAAATGTATCCACTAATAGTGCATTACTGTTATTGTAGTGCTAAGCAACTCTTTACAATTGAGCTAAATTGATCAAAATGCAGACTATCTTATCAAACCATGAATATGTAAACATATACCTTTTGAACAACATAGAATCTAAATCTTCTGTATAAGTTTGGTACATTTCCCTAATATCTCCCTTTGTTTGTTCTTTAGGGTAAACACTGTATCCTCGATGTTTCAGGAAATGCAATTAAGAGGCTTCAAATAGCCCAGTTACATCCAATTGCTATCTTCGTCAAACCAAAATCAATTGAAAACATCATGTGAGTACAGACTACAGCCTCTAAGACCAAGGTTTTCAGAATTCGTTTTGGGGGTATGACTTATTTTCCTTAGAACATTTTCTATCTCCAAAAGCACCACCAAAGCTTTCAAGGAGTTAACTTGGGTTAACTGTGGCCATATCCTCAAGCTACTCAAATAACATCTCACCCTCAACGCAGCAAGTGAATTCTATTTGAGCTGCATTGGGTGACACACAATGCCCGCAGCACTTCTCAGAAATTAGTTCAGATCTCACCCAAACTGTTAATAATTATCTCTTATTTATGGACCACCTGAATCTGGTTTCAACAGGTAAAGATCAGATATGCTGCAATAAAGCTCAAATTGGGACTCTATGCCCTGTACTTCAAACAAAATCTCAACTGGTGCCATCAAGGATCCTGATTTGCAGTTGCAACAACTTGCTGTTAAAACTATCTGAGGCATTTACCTTATCGCGAAATTATTGGTATTATATTCTCCGGCACTGCTTTGTAAGGAAACAAAATTCACTATAGGGTGGGAGATCCAATAAGTGAGATGGACCATTTGTTATCGGCTTCTGCATTCAGAATCTGAGCCCAGTGCTCCTAAGATTAAAAATGTTATAGTTTGGAATCTCGTTTCTTTTTAAATCAGCAAAAAGGTGATCCCATCTGGCCAGGTACTGATTCAACATTGTTAAACAAATTTGACAGCTTGTTTAGTATTAAATTCTAAGGACATCAATGCTGTTCAAATAAGTTGTTTTTTTTTTGTTTTTCTGCACCATTCATGCTAAAGCTTTGGTGGCCCATAGCATTGAGAAGGAAGATTGGATTGATGATGTGAGCTGAACAAAAACATATGCAAAATACAACCACACAGTTACTTTGTTTGCTGAGCTTTTTCTTTTGAAAACTTCTATTAGATCGCTATCCATATTTTACATTTCTCCAACATTTCTGTGGTGACCCTCAGAAGCAGCACCTGGGCCTGATGTAGCTATTATTTTATTCATTCATGGGATGCAAACTTCCCTGGCTGGGTCAGCGTTTGCTACCTGTTCTGAATTGCACTTGGGAAAGTGGTGCATAGCCCCCTTCTGAACCCCAGCAATCAGAGGCAGGTAGGTACACCTACAATATTGTTAAGAAGGAAGTTCAGGATTTTGACTCAGTGACAATGAAAGAATGCCCAAGAGACTGCAGGTCAGACCCAGCTCTCTGCATTTTTTCCCATAGGTTGAGTCATGCTTATCTAGAGGTGCCTTATTTCAAGTGAAGGTGGGTTTGCATGAACTGTCTCCTCCGCAGACATGGAAAGCCTGGAAGGAGGGCCAAAGATGATGGCAAATTTAAAATTTGTTTTTACTTAGTGAGTAAATCTTTAGGATCTGCTGCCTGTCCTGTCTAAATCAGAGAGGGCTGAAGCTGGACTCAAATTGTGTCCCCTCCTCCAAAGTCCCTTTCTGCCACTGTTCAGCCATGCTAGAGTTGGACTGCATCAAGTGTGCGTACGGATGATTTTGATAGACCAGGACAAAAAGTGTTCACACTCCAAGGGCTGGACTGCACAGCATGCTTGCAAAATGCTGGTCCTGTTCAGCACCAGGACAGGGAGGATAGATGGAATTAGGAAGACTGACCCAGAAATCTGTTTGCATTGCTACTGTTCCCCTGTTGATGGTGTTAAACAGTTGCAAGTTCCTGTGTGTTACCGTCAAGTCCAGAGTTTGAGTTCTATTATCTTTCCCCGTTAGTTTCACATGACACTGATTTAGGTTATGGTAAGTTATGGGAAATTGGTCTTGCAACATCTGCTGACTATAGCTTTGGATAGATGGGCTTTAAAATCTCAAGCAGAACTTTAATAATAACTATTGTACATCAGTTCATGTAACTTTGGGAAGGTAAAGAAGCAGTCAAGCCAAAAAAAGGATATTATCAGTGTTTAGTATTTCTTAATTCTGGGGCCTACTAGATTGCCCATGGCACTGCTTTACAACACTAACATTTCTGTATTCTTTATCTGCCCTGTGTAAAAATGGACTTTTTTTTGGACTGAGTATAGCTGTTTCACACACTGCGAATAAAGGCTTTTACTTTCTTCCTT
Source organism: Rhincodon typus (assembly GCF_021869965.1). Taxonomy (NCBI): domain Eukaryota; kingdom Metazoa; phylum Chordata; class Chondrichthyes; order Orectolobiformes; family Rhincodontidae; genus Rhincodon; species Rhincodon typus. Next base: position 4,903 of record NW_025972164.1, read on the forward strand.
TTCAGGGAAATGAATAAGCGATTAACAGAAGATCAAGCAAGAAAAACTTTTGAGAGAGCTATAAAACTTGAACTGGAATTTACGGAACATTTCACAAGTTAGTCTTGTATTACCTCCTGTGATAACTGTCTCTGTGATTAAACTATAATGAATGCCTAAAATTATACTGTTATTTTCACTTAGACAAAAGTCAGATGGTTTACAAATGAAATGTCGAGAAAGCTTCATTAAAGTCAACCAAGAATTGCCTACTTCATCCTTGTTAATAAGGGCTCATGTTGTAATAATTTGTCTCACTCTGTTGTATGTTAGTCACTTTTATGTGAATTTTTTCCTGACATCTGATATTTTTTTTTTCAAATCCTTTCAAACATTTTAATCTACATCCCCTGTTCTAGCCTTTAAAGTACTGTTTCGGATTAAGTTCTTCAACCACAAATTCACATGGAATCATACGTTGAGAGAGAGGCTATTTTATGATCTCTCAAGTTTGAATTAATAGAGTCCAGGATCCTTGAGGCAAAACATATTCTCTCCCAGTTCCTTCTGGTGTTTTGAAATAAAACCAGAAAAGAGACTATTCAAAACCAGTCAGTGAGCCAATACAAAGAGGAGAGACAACTTACGAAATTTTGAGTGGGAACTCCAGCAGAATTCAGTTACCAATCTTTGTATCATTTATGGTTGCTGGTTGGTCTATTTCCAGAATTTTCTGATTTTATTTTAATTTAAAATATCCGGTGTTGTTTTTTCCTTTTGCAATCTTGCCTTTGATGAAAAGGTAAAAGGTGGAAAAGATCCAAGCTTTCAAATAATGACTCCTGCTTCTGCTTTCATCAGGTATTGTACAGGGAGACTTACTGGAGGAGATTTACAATCAGGTGAAGCAGATTATTGAGGATCAATCAGGGCCTTACATCTGGGTTCCAACCAAGGAGAAACTGTGAAGTCACTTCGTAATTATCATCATCCATTGCTCGCAATGAGGCTGGGCCCCCTTCTACAGGATTCACTCTCTCCTGTTGATCACAGATCTTTCTCTCTCTTTTTGTGTGTCATGAAAAGTGATTTGTCTTTCACCTGGGGGCATTCACATCTCCTGTTTGTGAAAATTGCTTGTACGTGATACCTGATAAAATTACCACCGTAGTTTTTTTTAAAATGAAGGGGAAAGGCCTGACTAACTGTTGAAGGGAGATTCTATGGTACAGTTCCTTAATGTTTAAGGGCAACAATTCTTCAGCAATTTTCGGAAAAGCTTTATATATATTTTTCTTTTAATAATAAACTGAAAGAAAGGAAAAGTAATCTTCATGTTTAGCATTGGGTTTAGAAACTAAATAATTCTAAGCAGATTTTTGCACGATGAACTTTTGAAGCATGGTTTGGCAGTGGAAATCCTAATGACTTTGTTTGTTCTGTCTACCTGCATTACTTGCTCAAGCCATAATTTGAGCTGTCCTTAACTTTTCATTTCGGCGCTCATTCAATAATTTCTGCTTTTTTTGAACAAATTATGAAACATCAGTCTTTAAAATACAAAGGAATTTTTATTCACTTTACAAGGGTTCTTTACAAACCGTGCTTTTATGTTTGTTTTTCCTTTTGCCAATTCAAGTGCACGATAACTGAATATGATTATATTGAATGCCGGTGAGAATGTGTTCAAGTGACATTGAGAATAATTTACTTTCACTCTTGTAGAAAATCTACTTTTATGAATTTGATTGAGGGGGGGAAGCAAAGAGAAGCAAGTAAATATAATGATTATTTTAAAAAGATAACGGACATGATTTTCAATAGGAATTTTCAAAAAAGAATGAACTGGGAAATGGGGTGAGTATAAATGAGGAAATGGATTTGGCTGAGGATTGGAACTGAAACTTAATCATGATATTTGTAATGGAGCGTAAACTTGAGATTTTAAGATATATAAATAATTAACCCTCAGTAACTATGTATTTTGATATAAATAATCAACTATATTATGCATACTTTTAACAAAATATACTATATAACTTACCAGGAATATGTTTCTTTAAAATAGCTGCACATATATTTTATTCCTTTTTAACCATCTCTCTTCATGAATGTTTTCTTTTTAGACCTGACTTAGTGTTATCATTTTAACCATAAGGATCATATGGGAAATGTGGTGATGGGGGTGAAACAGTATTTTGAGAATAAATGCAAGAATTAAAATGCAAAAGAAACCAGATCTCCTCTTTCCCCCTTACCTATCCCTGTGATTTCTATGTGAGGTTATTCGAAGTGATGTGCATGTTTTCAAAATGTTAAAAGCAATTTGAAATAAAATAATTTTTACATTTTATGTACATTTGCAAGTGGGAATTGCAAAAATGTCATATCTTCCATGTAGCTCTCAATCAGAGGCTTCTGTGTTGAGAAAATATATTTTAGCAGTTATAGGGTATGTTCTCAAATGAAACTTTAACACTACATTTAGATTAACTGCCTGGTACCCAACCTTTGCTAGTAATTTGGAAATGATATGTTTTATATAGGAATAATGTGCTTACAAACAGTTCAGTACACTTGACCCTTCTGGTGCTGCAGTTTGTACAGACTCTCATCTAATCCATTCCATTGTCAAGAGGGGAACAGCTAATAAACATTATTGTACAATTTATTCCTTTGTCATGTTTTTCTTTCAAAAACTGTTTCAATTTAAAACTATTGATTATGTAAATAGAAAGCGTAGAACTGTGATACAATAGGTAAAACATGGTGTTGTTCCAAGTGGTAGGTCAAAGAATAAGACATGGTTTCTTGTGCAAAGGTCCTCTTGCAGACCTTCACAGTAAGTTGTTATCCCAGAGGTAGGAAAATTAAAGTGATATGGCTCAAGTGGAAATACTGTTCTGGGAGCCTTGCAGAGCTAGGAAAAAACATAATTCCTATTTTTCTGTGGACAAATCCATGATATGATAGAAAGTAAATGAAGGCGAAAGAGAGCATAAAATTCACAGAGAAAGGATTCAGGAAGTCACAGGAGTAAACTTACTCAGAGATAGTAGGAACTGCAGATGCTGGAGAATCCGAGACAACAAGGTGCAGGGCTGGATGAACACAGCAGGCCAAGCAGCATCATAGGAGCAGAGAGGCTGACGTTTCGGGCCTAGACCCTTCATCAGAAAAGGGGGAGGGGAAGGGGGTTTTGAAATAAATAGGGAGAGAGTGGGAGGCGGATAGAAGAGGGATGGAGGAGAGGATAGGTGGAGAAGAAACAAACAGGTCGAAGAGGCGGGGATGGGGCCAGGAAAGGTGAGTGTAGGTAGGGAGTTAGGAAGGGGATAGGTCAGTCCAGGGAGGACGGACAGGTCAAGGGGGCGGGATGAGGTTGGTCGGTAGGAGATGGAGGTGCGGCTTGAGGTGGGAGGAGGGGATAGGTGGGAGGAAGAACAGGTTAGGGAGGCAGGGACGAGCTGGACTGGTTTTGGGATGCGGTAGGGGGAGGGGAGATTTTGAAACTTGTGAAATCCACATTGATACCATTGGGCTGCAGGGTTCCCAAGCGGAATATGAGTTGCTGTTCCTGCAACCTTCGGGTGGCATCGTTGTGGCACTGCAGGAGGCCCAGGATGGACATGTCGTCTGAGGAATGGGAGGGGGAGTTGAAATGGTTCGCGACTGGGAGGTGCAGTTGTTTGTTGCGAACCGAGCGTAGGTGTTCTGCAAAGCGGTCCCCGAGTCTCCGCTTGGTTTCCCCGATGTAGAGGAAGCCACACCGGGTACAGCGGATGCAGTATACCACATTGGCAGATGTGCAGGTGAACATCTGCTTGATGTGGAAAGTCTTCTTGGGGCCTGGGATGGGGGTGAGGGAGGAGGTATGGGGGCAGGTGTAGCACTTCCTGCGGTTGCAGGGAAAAGTGCCGGGTGTGGTGGAGCTGGAGGGGAGTGTGGAGCGGACGAGGGAGTCACGGAGAGAGTTGTCCCTCCGGAAAGCAGATAAAGGTGGGGAGGGAAAGATGTCTTTGGTGGTGGGGTCGGATTGCAGATGGCGGAAGTGTCGGAGGATGATGCGTTGGATCCGGAGGTTGGTGGGGTGGTACGTGAGGACGAGGGGGATTCTTTTTTGGTTTTTATTGCGTGGACGGGGTGTGAGGGATGAGGTGCGGGAGATGTGGGAGACACGGTTGAGGGCGTTCTCGACCACCGAGGAGGGGAAGTTACGGTCCTTGAAAAACGAGGACAACTGAGATGTACGGGAGTGGAATGCCTCATCCTGGGAGCAGATGCGGCGGAGGCGAAGGAATTGGGAATAGGGGATAGCATTTTTGCAGGAAGGTGGGTGGGAGGAGGAGTATTCTAGGTAGCTGTGGGAGTCGGTGGGCTTGAAATGAATATCGGTTTCTAGGTGGTTGCCCGATATGGAGACAGAGAGGTCCAGGAAGGGGAGAGAGGTGTTAGAGATGGTCCAGGTAAACTTAAGGTTGGGGTGGAAGGTGTTAGTGAAGTGTATGAACTGTTCGAGCTCCTCGTGGGAGCACGAGGCGGCGCCGATACAGTCATCAATGTAACGGAGGAAGAGGTGGGGTTTAGGGCCGGTGTAGGTACGGAAGAGGGATTGTTCCACGTAACCTACAAAGAGGCAGGCGTAGCTTGGGCCCATGCGGGTACCCATGGCTACCCCCTTTGTCTGTAGGAAGTGGGAGGAATTGAAAGAGAAGTTGTTGAGTGTGAGGACGAGTTCGGCTAAGCGGATGAGGGTGTCAGTGGAGGGGGACTGGTCGGGCCTGCGGGACAGGAAGAAGCGGAGGGCCTTAAGGCCATCTGCATGGGGAATGCAGGTGTAGAGGGACTGGACGTCCATGGTAAAGATGAGGTGTTGGGGACCGGGGAATTGGAAGTTCTGGAGGAGGTGGAGGGCGTGGGTGGTGTCACGGACATAGGTAGGGAGTTCCTGGACCAAGGGGGAGAAAATGGAGTCTAGATAGTTGGAGATCAGTTCGGTGGGGCAGGAGCAGGCGGAGACAAT
>NW_025972165.1:0-9904 GCF_021869965.1 Rhincodon typus
GCTGTGTTCATCCAGCCCTGCACCTTGTTGTCTCGGATTCTCCAGCATCTGCAGTTCCTACTATCTCTGATTCAAATAAGCAGGCAGTTTCCTTGACTATGTTTGAACTGATGCCATCAGGGTAAACATTTCAAGACCACTACCTTTAGGCTGAAGGGTCATTTTTACTAGTGAGATAGGACAAATCCACTGATGGTGCTAGAGGTGTATGGGACATTGGCTAGAAGGTGCCTTTCTGTGAGTATCACTGTCAGGTTGTTGCTAGATTGATCTGTGGAATGACTCTCCCAGTTTTGATTCCAGCCCCAGTTGTTTGCAAGAAGTAGTTTGGAATGTCACTAGCTTGGTCGTGCCTTTGTCATGTTGGGTGCCTAGGTCTATGCTATATGCATAATCTGATTATTTTACAATTATTAACCATTTTTTCTGTAGTATCACACATAGGCCAAATTGAGGAAGGATGGCACATTTCATTCTCTAAAGGATATTAAAGAACCAGATGGATTACTATTTATGCTCACCATTACTGACACAAATTTCTTTTTTCATTTCTGCTTTCTTTATTTAATTGAACTTAAATTCCCCTGCTACTGTGGTGGAATTTGAATCCCTGCCCAGACCTCTGTGTTACTAGTCCAGTTACATACCCACAATGCTCTCTTTCCTTCTGCATTTTTTTTTGTAACATACAGACCAGACCAATGCACACGATGAACTATTGTTTTATTCTAATGTAGCAAAACTTTTTAACTCTTCAGCTCCCAATTCTCTAGAAGTGAACCTCAGCACCTTGCTTTTCAGACAGGCTAATTTCACACAGACAAACAGTACAGATATATCTTGTGTGTAAACATTTCATAAAAACAAATAGACTGATACACAGTGACTTTCTCCTATTAACTGCATCTTCCAACAAAGTTGTATTAAACGGTTTTGAACCAAGGCACATTTGAAATAGAAATCAAATATATGTTTAAACTTTTCAGAGACACAACACTGTGCTGCATTACATAAATCAGGACTTGCAGTGAAATGTTGGCCTCATTGACACTCATCCTTCATCACTATCAGGGCATACTGGAGTGGCTGAGTAATCAGGTGGTTGGAAGTGAACTGAACTGCATGCCAGTGGGTGGGAGTCGAGCCTTGTGTACATTTTATCCTTGGTTATGCAATAGCAAGGGGCAGTCCAGAATGTGGTCTTCATGAAACCCATCAAGGGACCCTGAGACGCACTTACCCACAATTTCTGCTGGTGTCTAGGAGGTGTGGCGTAGCCTTGGGAATGAGGGATAAAAATAAACAACAAAGAAATAGCCTGGAATCATGTTTGAGCAAATGCAACATTAAGAATCCCAGTGTGTTGCTATAACAACGTGCTACAGCACTGAGTGATTGGATGCAGGTTTCGGTCCACGTGCTGAGAAGTTGCTGTCAGCTGAGCCGTTTGTAAGGAGCACAGTCACTGCCTTTCCCATAGGTTGAGAAGATGTAGGAGGGTAAACCGAAGATGAGTTAAATCCCCCTGGAGCCGACACACCTCCCAAGTCAGTTGGAGTGATATTGGCACAGGCCCAGGAACTAGTCACCTGGCTGCATTTCCTTTTCGGGAATGCTCTATATCACTAAAGAAAGGAAAACAAAATGTAATAACAGGTTTTGGGCTCAGTTAAAAAGCTTGAGAGAAGACTGCAAAAGCTAAATAAAATGGATGACAATGAGGGGGCAGAAAGAAAGAAATTGTCTACGACACACATGGTGTCTCCAGAAGCTGTGCCAGGCTGTTTACAACTGAGAGATTGTCATTGCACAGCTCTGGCCTCAAACAGTGCAATTTAGATGCTATTCCATTCCTCTATTAAAACCTGCTTCATTTTCATATGGATCATTAGTACTTGCTATTAGAACACACTGCTTCTATTAACAGACTGGTTTTAATTTATAAATTTATTTAAGCAATGCAGATGTCACTAACATTAGATTGCCAAACGGGGGAGGAAAAAAAAAACAATGGTTTTCCAAAGTCATTCCATTATTTTACTGCTCTGCAAATTCAAGGCTTTTATATGTACTTATAAGCATTAGGAGCTTTGAATGTAATTTCACCGTGCTGTAACACTAGACTACAGGGTGCAATTTAATTCAAATAATCTCAGATTGAAGTTCTTTACTAAGTTTTGGAGCAGAGTTCAGTGTTCATTTCATTAACAAAAAAAAACTTTCGAAGGATACCAGAAAGCTATTTCACAGCACATCATTATGTGGTTTAGTGTAAACTGTGACGCTCAAAGCAGTCACATAAATCCTATACAACACTAATGATATGATTTCCTTCACTTTACAAACTGTTGTTTTTCATGCCTTTTTGGTTTTTGTTTTCTTCAGATGACCTCTGGTTTCATAGGCAGCAAAATGAACTTAAAACTTTCACAATTAAAGTAAAGAGCTATGGGCCTATTCTTGAGACATCATTGACTGTAATGAGGGATTACGGGGTTGTTACACTGTAGAAGGAGACCATTCAGCCCATTGTGTCTGCACTTGTTCACCAAATTAGTAATTACCCATGGTGCCATTCTCCTCCCTTCTGCTTTGTAATCCTGCTCATTTTTCCTTTTTCCGATAATGGTCTAATTCCATCTTCAATGCATCCATTGAACCCATCTCCACTGCACTCTCAGACAGTGAATTATAAACCCTTACCAACTTCTGCACAAAAGAAAATCCCATATTACTTTTACTTCAAAAATATAGATATAACCCGCCCGCTCAATCATGATCCTATCACAAGTGGAAAGTTGCTCCCCATCTATTCTGGACCTATATTGTCTACAGTTTAGAAGAATGAGTGGTGATTTTACTGAGCAATCTCATTGCTGTAATTATATAAAGCTTTGGCAAGACCCCCACTTGGATATTGTGTGCAGTTTTGGTCTAATTACCCAAGGAAGAGTATACTTGCCATAGGGGAGGCACTAATGGTTCATCAGACTAGACGTGATCCTATCAAAACATTCAAATTCTGTAAAACTCAACAGGGTATATGCAGATTTCTCCTCACTGCTGAGTCTAGAAACAGGAAACACAGTCTCAGAATAAGATGTAGGCCAGTTAGGACTGAGATGAGGATGAATTTCTTCCCTCAGAAGGTAGTGGGTCTTTGGACTCTTTTCCCCAAAGGGTTGTAGAGGTTCAGTCATTGAGTATATGCAAGATGGAGATAATAGATTTCTAGATAATAAACAGATCAAAGGCTATGGGGACAATGCAGGAAGCTAGTATTGAACTCAAGAATCAACCATGATCTAGTTGAATGATGGAGCAGGCTTCATTGGCAAAAAGCCTATTACTGCTCCTATTTCCTATGTTCCTATGTAATCTATCCAAGCCCTGGATGATTTTGAATCCTGTTCTCAAACTTCCTCTCCAAGCACAACAGACCTAATTTCTCCAAATTGTCTATGTGACTTATGTTCCTTATCCTGGAAGCATTCTAATGATTTCTTTTTGTACCCTGTCAAAGGCCTAAAATAAGGCACCGAGAACTGGATGCAATGCTGCAGTTGAGACTGAACTAAAGTTTTATGCAATTTTAAGACAACCTCCTTGCTCTTGTACTCAATTCCTCTATTAATAAAACTGAGGATACTGTATGCTTTATTACCCATTCTCTCATTTGCCTTGCCATCTTCAACGACTCATAGACATATACACTCAGGCCCCTCTGCTCCTGCACTTTCTTTAGAATTGTGATTTATTTTGTAATATTTCTTCATGTTCTTCTACTATAATAAATCAATTAACAATTCTTTGCATTTAACTTCATTTGCCATTTGTCTGTCCATTCTACTATCATATCTATGTCCTTTTGAAGCTCCATTCTATTCTCCTCATTGTTCATAATGCTTCCAAGTATTCTTATAATTCACCAATGTTGCATTGTGCCTTGTACATCCTGGTACACATCATTAATCTATAAGGAAGTGCAGAGGTTTCAATACTGAGCCCTGAGAACCCCACAACAAACCTTCCACCACTGTGAAAAAAACATCTATTAGCCAGTACACCAAGCAGCATCAGAGGAGCAGGAAAGCTGACATTTTGGGTCCAGACCCTTCTTCAGAAATGGGGAAGGGGAAGGGAATTCCGAAATAAATAGGGAGAAAGGTGGACCAAACAGGTGGATGAGGGTAAAGCGGTTGATGTGGTGTATATGGATTTCAGTAAAGCGTTTGATAAGGTTCCCCATGGTAGGCTATTGCAGAAAATACGGAGGCATGGGATTGAGGGTGATTTAGCGGTTTGGATCAGAAATTGGCTAGCTGTAAGAAGACAGAAGGTGGTGGTTGATGGGAAATGTTCATCCTGGAGTTCAGTTACTAGTGGTGTACCTCAAGGATCTGTTTTGGGGCCACTGCTGTTTGTCATTTTTATAAATGACCTGGATGAGGGCGTAGAAGGATGGGTTAGTAAATTTGCGGATGACACCAAAGTCGGTGGCGTTGTGGATAATGCGGAAGGATGTTGCAGGTTACAGAGGGACATAGATAAGCTGCAGAGCTGGGCTGAGAAGTGGCAAATGGAGTTTAATGCGGAAAAATGTGAGGTGATTCACTTTGGAAGGAGTAACAGGAATACAGAGTACTGGGCTAATGGTAAGATTCTTGGTAGTGTGGATGCACAGAAAGATCTCGGTGTCCATGTGCATAGATCACTGAAAGTTGCCACCCAGGTTGATAGCGTTGTTAAGAAGGCATACAGAATGTTAGGTTTTATTGGTAGAGGGATTGAGTTTCGGAGCCATGAGGTCATGTTGCAGCTGTACAAAACTCTGGTGCGGCCGCACAATGGAGTATTGCGTACAGTTCTGGTCACCGCATTATAGGAAGGATGTGGAAGCATTGGAAAGGGTGCAGAGGAGATTTACCAGGATGTTGCCTGGTATGGAGGGAAGGTCTTATGAGGAAAGGCTGAGGGTCTTGAGGCTGTTTTCGTTAGAGAGAAGAAGGTTAAGAGGTGACTTGATAGAGACATACAAGATGATCAGAGGATTAGATAGGGTGGACAGTGGGAGCCTTTTTCCTCGGATGGTGATGGCTAGCACAAGAGGACATAGCTTTAAATTGAGGGGTGATAGATATAGGACAGATGTCAGAGGTAGGTTCTTTACTCAGAGAGTAGTAAGGGCGTGGAATGCCCTGCCTGCAAAAATAGTTGACTCGCCCACTTTAAGGGCATTTAAATGGTCATTGGATAAACATATGGATGATAATAGAATAGTGTAGGTTAGATGGGCTTCAGATTGGTTTCACAGGTCGGCGCAACATCGAGGGCTGAAGGGCCTGTACTGCGCTGTAATGTTCTATGTTCTATGTTCTATGTTCTAAAGGGGGAGGCGAATAGAAGATGGATAAAGGAGAAGGTAGATGGAGAGGAGACAGACATGTCAAGGAGGCGGGGTTGGAGCCAGTAAAGGTGAGTGTAAGTGGTGAGTTAGGGAGCGGATAGGTCGGTCCAGGGAGGACGGACAGGTCGAGGAGGTGGGATGAGGTTAGTAGGTAGGAGATGGGGGTGCGGCTTGAGGTGGGAGGAATGGTTAGGGAGGCGGGGACGAGCTGGGCTGGTTTTGGGATGCAGTCGGGGGAGGGGAGATTTTGAAGCTTGTAAAGTCCCATTGGGCTGCAGGGTTCCCAAGTGGAATATGAGTTGCTGTTCCTGCAACCTTCGGGTGGCATCGTTGTGGCACTGCAGGAGGCCCAGGATGGACATGTCGTTCAAGGAATGGGAGGGGGAGTTGAAATGGTTCGCGGCTGGGAGGTGTAGTTGTTTATTGCAAACCGAGCGTAGGTGTTCTGCAAAGCTGTTACCAAGTCTCCGTTTGGTTTCCCTGATATAGAGGAGGCCACAACGGGAACAGCGGATGCAGCATACCACATTAGCAGGTGTGCAGGTGAATATCTGTTTGATGTGGAAGGTCTTCTTAGGGCCTGGGATGGGGGTGAGGGGGGAGATGTAGGGGCAGGTGTAGCACTTCCTACTGTAGCAGGGAAAAGTGCGGGGGGTAGTGGGGCTGGTGGGGAGTGTGGAGTGGACGAGGGTGTCATGGAAAGAGTGGTCCCTCCGGAAAGCAGATAAGGGTGGGGAGGGAAAAATGTCTTTGGTGGTGGGGTCGGATTGCAGATGGCGGAAGTGTCGGAGGATGATGCGTTGGATCCAGAGGTTGGTGGGGTGGTACGTGAGGATGAGGGGGATTCTGTTTTGGTTGTTATTGCAGGGAGGGGGTGTGAGGGATGAGTTACGGGAAATGCGAGAGACACGGTCGAGGGCATTTTCAACCACTGTGGAGAGGAAGTTGCGGTCCTTGAAAAATGAGGACATCTGGGATGTCCAGGAGTGGAATGCCTCATCTCGGGAGCAGATGCGGCGGAGGCGAAGGAATTGGGAATAGGGGATGGCCTTTTTGCAGGAGGGTGGGTGAGAGGAGGTGTATTCTAGGTAGCTGTGGGAGTCGGTGGGCTTGAAATGGATATCGGTTTGCAGGTGGTTGCTAGAGATGGAAATAGAGAGGACCAGGAAGGAGAGAGAGGTATCGGAGATGGTCCAGGTGAACTTAAAGTTGGGGTGGAAGGTGTTAGTGAAGTGGATGAACTGTTCGAGCTCCTCGTGGGAGCACGAGGCGGCGCCGATACAGTCATCGATGTAACGGAGGAAGAGGTGTGGTTTAGGGCCAGTGTTCGGCCTCTTCCAAAAAAAATTCCCAATTCCTTCGCCTCTGCCGCATCTGTTCCCAAGATGAGGCATTCCACTCCCAGACATCCCAGATGTCCGCGTTTTTCAAGGACCGCAACTTCCCCCTCCACAGTGGTCGAAAACGCCCTCGACCTCATCTCTCGCATTTCCCACAACTCATCCCTCACACCCCCTCCCCACAATAACAACCAAAAAAGAATCACCCTCGTCCTCACGTACCACCCCACCAACCTCCGGATCCAACGCATCATCCTCTGACACTTCCGCCATCTGCAATCCGACCCCACCACCAAAGACATTTTTCCCTCCCCACCTTTATCTGCTTTCCGTAGGGACCACTCTCTCCATGACTCCCCTTGTCCGCTCCACACTCCCCTCCAGCCCCACCACACCCGGCACTTTTCCCTGCAACCGCAGGAAGTGCTACACCTGCACACCTGCTAATGTGGTATACTGCATCCGCTGTTCCCATTGTGGCCTCCTCTACATCGGGGAAACCAAACGGAGGCTTGGGGACCGCTTTGCAGAACACCTACGCTCGGTTCGCAATAAACAACTACACCTCCCAGTCGCGAACCATTTCAACTCCCCCCTCCCATTCCTTGAACAACACGTCCATCCTGGGCCTCCTGCAGTGCCACAACGATGCCACCCGAAAGCTGCAGGAACAGCATCTCATATTTCGCTTGGGAACCCTGCAGCCCAATGGTATCAATGTGGATTTCACAAGCTTCAAAATCTCCCCTCCCCCGACAGCATCCCAAAACCAGCCCAGCTCGTCCCCGCCTCCCTAATCTGTCCTTCCTCCCACCTATCCCCTCCTCCCACCTCAAGCCCCACCCCCATCTCCTACCGACTAACCTCATCCCGCCCCCTTGACCTGCCCGTCCTCCCTGGACCGACCTATCCCCTCCCTCACTCACCTTTACTGGCTCCAACCCCGCCTCCTTGACCTGTCTGTCTCCTCTTCACCTAACTTCTCCTTTATCCATCTTTTATCTGCCTCCCCCTTTCTCCCTATTTATTTCGGAATTCCCTTCCCCTCCCCCATTTCTGAAGAAGGGTCTAGGCCCGAAATGTCAGCCTTCCTGCTCCTCTGATGCTGCTTGGCCTGCTGTGTTCATCCAGATCTACACCTTGTTATCGCAGATTCTCCAGCATCAGCAGTTCCTATTATCTCTATTAACCAGTACTCTGTGTTTCCTGTTATCCAGTCAGATTCAAGCCTGTCAGCGAAACAGAAACCTCAGCACATTTCCTTTATGATGGATTTTATCATCAGCCTGGGATTTGAACCCAGGCCTCTGGCTCAGAGACAGGGACACTACCACTATGCTACCAGAGCCTCTCTTCAACAAAGCGTTTTTGTGAACAAAAGAGAGATCAAAAAGTTTTATTTAAGGCTCTCAATCAGTAAATAAAGGAAATCTCAGAAACTTTTACAGAATTGGGGAAGAGGTTAGGCCACATGATTGTTCCCTCAGCTCTTAGGAATGCGAAGTTTGTGCTGGGATATATCTGTTTGAAACCTGGTTACTAATAATGCAACAAAGTCTTCAGCAAAACACAAATCAGCTTTTCCCAAAATAGACAAATAATATGGCAGCATCTGGGAGGTGTGTTAAGTTTCTCTCTCAGGTTCAGACTGTACAATTCCTTGTGATATCAGAAATAAGGATCAACCGTCAATGGATTAATCAATTAAACAAATCACCTGCTTAACTAATTGCTGAATGAACTCATTATTCCCTTTGTCTTTAATTAAAATGTTTGCAGACAAACAAATATTCCTGCAACAGAACGAATGAAAATTAAGTTTATTTTTGCAATTTTATATCTTAGCTTATATTACAACCAATCAGTAACAGTAACCATAGTAGCCCAAGCCAAACATAGACACGCACGGGAATTCCTAGAGGCATGGTTCTCCACCCATACTTCAATCAACAAACATATAGAATTCAACCCCATATACAAACCCATAGAGATCAAAACCGGAAATGACAGTACTCACTGTAACGGACCGGACAGTATAAATTCCAAGTGGAGTAGAATAACATCGCTTCATCGGAGGCTCCACTGATGATGTCACCTAGCATGGTGACGAAACGTCTGAACAAAAACAAGCCAGCTCGGCAAGCAAGTCAACAACCTCAGTAACAGAGATAGTAGGAACTGCAGATGCTGGAGAATCCGAGACAACAAGGTGCAGGGCTGGATGAACACAGAAAGGGTCTAGGCCCGAAACGTCAGCCTTTCTGCTCCTATGATGCTGCTTGGCCTGCTGTGTTCATCCAGTTCTGCACCTTGTAACCTCAGTAACAGTATTATTTTTTATTCCATTTATACAACCTTTTATTCATATACCCCCTTACTTTAAACAAAAAGAAGTTTAATCAAGAAGTGAAGCACACAAGTATGATATTTTTCATATTCTCATACCTCTTCAAGACACCAGGCATTCCTCTTCAAGGATCTCCAAAAATTATTTGGGAAATGCCTCTTCTTGCGAACTCACTTGACAATTGGGGAATTGCATTATCCCATTTCAGCTTGGAAATCTCTTTTCACATTTCCTTTACACTAGCAAGGTCATTCCTCAATCTTTTCTCAGCTACACACTTTGTTGAATGCACATTGCCTGAAGAGAATGGTTGCAAAAAAAAGGCAAACTACTTCTCAGATTGCCCCTGGTATAAGAATTCTATTAAAATATTGGATAAATATATCCGTGCATCTGTAGTTTCACTGCCAACAATGTATCAGTAACTAAGTACTTTTGTCTACCCTTATTTTCTTGGCCTTCCACACCAACAAATTGCATTTACTATTCTCTTCCATCAAGAATATGGTGAATCCCGCTGTACTCAAATAGCCTTTGGGAAGTTTGGTATGTGAAACATCATTTTAAAGGAATAGATTCATATCTTCTGAGTCAACTTGAATGCTGTATTTTTAAGTTTTTTGAAGAAATGTTTGATTTGCTGTCAAGACTTCCTCAACAGTTTCATTATTGTACTCAGTTCCAATACTTTATAACTGAGATCAGATCTAGTTTGAGTGATCTGTTGATCCAAAGTCACCTGACTTATTGGTTCGGAGATAGTAGGAACTGCTGATGCTGGAGAATCTGAGATAACAAGGTGTAGAGCTG
>NW_025972166.1:0-9904 GCF_021869965.1 Rhincodon typus
GACTCCACTACCCTCTCCGGCAAAGCATTCCATCCCCCTACCACTCTCTGAGTAAAGAACCTACCTCTGACGTCGCCCCAATATCTACCTCCTTTCACTTTAAAACTATGTCCCCTCGTAAAAGCTACCTCCACCCTAGGAATAAGTATCTGGCTGTCTACTCTATCTGTACCTCTGATCATTTTGTACACCTCTATCAAGTTACCTCTCATCCTTTGTCATTCTAAAGAGAAAAGCCCTAGCTTTCTCAACCTTTCCTCGTAAGACCTTCTCTCCATTCCAGGCAACATCCTGGTAAATCTCCTCTGCACCTTTTCCAATGCTTCCACATCTTTCCTGTAATGAGGTGACCAGAACTGGACACAATACTCCAGATGTGGCCGAACCAGGCTTTTGTATAGCTGGAGCATAACTTCACGGCTCTTGAACTCAATCCCTCTATTAATGAAAGCTAACACACCATACGCCTTCTTAACAACTCTATCCACCTGGGTGGCAGCTTTCGGGGAACTGTGAACATGAACCCCAAGATCCCTCTGCTCCTCCACACTGCCAAGAATCTTTCCATTAACCCTGTATTCTGCTTTCAAGTTTGTCCTTCCAAAATGAATCACCTCACACTTTTCAGGGTTAAACTCCATCTGCCACTTCTCAGCCCAGCTCTGCATTCTATGAATGTTCCTTTGTAACCTAGAACAGCCCTCCGCACTGTCCACAACGTGACCCACCTTCGTATTGTCCGCGAACTTGCTAATCCACCCTTTCACTCCTTCATCCAAATCATTTACAAAAATCACAAATAGAAGAGGACACAGAACAGATCCTTGCGGTACACCACTCATAACTGAGCACCATGTTGAATATTTTCCGTCCACTACCACCCTTTGTCTTCTAAGGGTCAGCCAATTCTGAATCCAATCTGCCACATTTCCCCCTGTCCCATGCCTCCTTACCTTCTGCATGAGCCTACCATGGGGAACCTTATCAAACGCCTTACTTAAATCCATGTATACCACATCCACTGCTCCACCTTCATCCACGTGTTTGGTCACCTCTTCAAAGAATTCAATAAGGTTTGTAAGGCATGATCTACCCCTCACAAATCCATGCTGACTATCACAAATCAAACTGTGCCTTTCCAAGTGATCATAAATCCTGTCTCTCAGAGCCCTTTCCAATAATTTGCCCACCACTGACGTAAGACTAACTGGTCTGTAATTTCCGGGGTTATCCCTGTTCCCTTTTTTGAATAAGGGAATGACATTTGCCTCTTTCCAATCTTCTGGCACTATACCCATGGACAGTGAGGATGAAAAGATCACTGCCAAAGACCCTGCGATCTCGTCCCTCGCTTCCTATAGAATCCTTGGGTAAATCTCATCAGGCCCGGGGGACTTATCTATCTTCAACTTTCTCAGAATTCCTAACACATCTTCTTTACTAACATCAACCTCCTCTAACCTACCTGTCTGTTTCACAATGTCTTCCTCTACAGCTAGGTCCCTCTCAGTTGTGAATACTGAAGAAAAGTATTCATTAAGGACCTCTCCTATCTCTTTAGGCTCTGTGCACAAATTCCCTTTACAATCCTTGATCAGCCCTACCCTTTCTCTGGTCATTCTCTTGTTCTGCACATACGTGTAAAAAGCCTTGGAGTTTTCCTTGATCCTATCCGCCAAGGTTTTCTCATGCCCCCTTATAGCTCTCCTCAGCCCTTTCTTCAGCTCCTTCCTGGCTAACCTGTATCCCTCTAGAGCCTTTTCTGTTCCTCTTTTCCTAAACCTTACATAAGCCTCCTTCTTCCTCTTAACCAGTCGTTCAACCTCTCTCGAGAACCATGGCTCCCTCACTCGACCACATCTCCTCTGCCTGCTAGGGGCAAACATATCGAGCACATGCAGTATGCATTCCTTAAACAATCTCCACATTTCTGTGGTGCTCTTCCTTGACAGCATCTGTTCCCAATTTATGTTACCCAGTTCTTGCATAACTGAATTGTAATTACCCTTCCCCCAATTATAAACTTTACCCTGCCGTATGTATCTATCCTTATCCATGACTATCGTGAAAGAAACAGAGTTATGATCACTACCGCCAAAATGCTCTCCTACCAACAGTCTAACACTTGGCCCGGTTCGTTGCCAAGCACCAAATCCAAAGTGGCCTCTCCTCGTGTTGGTCTATCTACGTACTGTGTCAGGAATCCTTCTTGAACGCACTGGACAAAATCTGCTCCATCTAACCTATTACAACTAAAATGTTTCCAATCAATATTTGCAAAGTTGAAGTCATCCATGACTACAACCCTGTGACTTCTGCACCTTTCCAGTATCTGCCTCCCAATCTGCTCCTTTACTTCTCTGCAACTATTAGGGGGTCTGGAAAAAACCCCCAACAAAGTGACTGCTCCTTTCGTGTTCCTGACCTCAACCCAAACTGACTCTGTAGACATATCATTCTTGAACTGCCTTTCAGTAGCTGCTATACTCGCTCTGACTAGCAATGCCACTCCCCCACCTCTTTTTCCACCCTCCCTATTTCTTTTAAAGCATCTAAATCCCGGAACTTCCAACATCCATTCCTCTCCCTGAGTTACCCAAGTTTCTGTAATGGCCACAACATCGTAGTTCCAAGTACCGACCCATGCTCTAAGTTCATCCGCTTTATTTCTGATACTTCTTGCATTGAAGTACACACACCTCAAACCATCTCGGTGTCCGCAATTACGCTCCATCAACTGCATTTCTTTATAAACCACTACAGTCCCTGTTGCGTCTGTTGGAAGGCCGAATACCTCATCCTCTGAATTATAAATCCGGTTCCCCATCCCCTGCCAAACTAATTTAAACCATCTAGCAAACCTCCCTCCCAGGATATTTGTGCCCTTCCAGTTCAGGTGCAACCTGTCCTTACTGTACAGGTCCCACCTTCCCCAGAATGTGCTCCAATTATTCACATAATGGAAGCCCTCCCTCCTACACCACGTGTTTAGCTGCACTTTCTCCCTATTTCTTACTTCGTTATCACGTGGCACTGGTAGTAATCCAGAGATAACTACCCTGTTTGTCCTGGACTTCAGCTTCCAACTAACTCCCTATACTTGTTTTTCACATTCTCTGTCCTTTTTCTATCTATGTCATTGGTACCGATGTGTACCATGACTGCTGGTTGCTCACCCTCCCCCTTAAGGATCTTGAGGACACGATCCGAGACATCACGCACCCTGGCACCCGGGAGGCAACATACCATCCTTTCATCTCGTTCGCGTCCACAGAACCGCCTGTCTGTGCCTCTTACTATTGAATCCCCCACTACAATTGCTCTCCTATTCTCCCCCCTTCCCTTCTGTGCCACAGGGCCAGGCTCAGTGCCAGAGACCTGTCTGCTATGGCCTTCCCTGGTAGGTCACCCCCCACAACGGTATCCAAACGGTATACTTATTATTGAGGGGAGCGGCCAAAGGGGTTCCCTGCACTGTCTGCCTATTCCCTCTCCCCTTCCTGACAGTCACCCAGCTACCTTTTTCCTGTACCTTGGGTGTGACCACCTCCCTGTAACTCCTCTCTATCACCCCCTCAGCCTCCCGAATGATCCGGAGTTCATCCAGCTCCAGCTCCAATTCCCTAACATGGTTTTTGAGGAGCTGGAGTTGGGTGCACTTCTCGCAGGTGAAGTCAGAAGGGACACCAGCAGTGACCCTTACCTCCCACATCCTGCAAGAGGAGCATGCAACTGCCCTAGCTTCCATTCCCACTACTCGAGATTTCCAGAAGAAGAATAAAAAAAAAGCCTTACCTTACCGAACCTCCACACAGTCTTTTTTGGTTAGAGGAGGAGCACGGGTGGGAGACACTACACGTGTAGTGTTTCGGGTTTAGCCAATGCCCGAATTTATCCGTTTCTTCCTGGCTCGCGTTCCCTCCACACACCTGCCGCTGAAAACAAGAGGGCTGCTTGCTGCACGAGGTAAGTTTTTTATACAGGCAGAAACAAAAACCATCTTACCTTCCTGTCGGCACTCTGGCTCGCGCTTGCTGCCGCTGAAAACAGGAGGGCCACTTGTTGTTGTTGCAGATGATCCCAGTCCTGAATGAACTCACTGTAGGTACCTTGCCATTCGTGACTGAATGCAAGAATCCTGGACCGAACTTTGAAACTAATCGGTACTGCAGGCGGGGGAGCTGTACCTGTCATGGCCAATCAGAGGGCCAGCAGCAGCACAATGTGTGGTGGCCACCTTTTGGGATTGCACGTAGACGATGAGGTGTTAATGATGGAGGCCACCCTCAACATCACGTAAGAGGTTTGGAAATGCCGGGACTGATCAGGCAGTCTCTGGAGAGGGGGAGGGATTTGTTGATGATGGCAGAGTGACCACTGTGCAGACCGTAGAGGGTTGAGCTTGCTAGGAGTCCAGCAGTGTTCAAATTCCAAGCCTGTCCATGTGGCAGAGGAGCCCCACCCCCCCAACTACCGCTAGTAAACTGCCTTTAATGGCCGACTGGAGTAGCTCAGCTGGCCTCCAGGTGGGGGAATATTCCAGCCCTTTCTCCAACACTGGAAAGATGGTGACAGAGCACCTTCTCCCATTTTACAGACTCTGTCACTCAAACCATCCCAGGTGACAGGTAACATCCAGTCCCCTATGTCATTTTTGCAGCTTGTAGCCTGGAGACATTGATAACAACTAGTAGGCTGCACCATAACTCCGACCACAACCTGCTAACTTATCAAAGACTGGTTTCAACTGCACAACTAAATGTTTTTGTCCTGTTAATTGTTTGGATGTTGGAGCATCCTGCACAGGTTGTCCGAGGCAGGTTGCCCTGAGAAGATTCTGGAACAGCGAAACCGATGGCGCTCGTTAGATGCTGTTTGGTCTGGAATGTTCTGGAAAGGCTGATGACATTATAGCTGTCATGAAGAGTACTCTGCTTCAGAATATCTTCAATGACAGAATCAGTATATCATCAAGAACTGCAAATTCAAGCTTTGGAGACATGGATCACTGAGTGCATTGAACTTGTTTAGGAAGGTTATCTTTTTAAAAGTGATTTGGGAAAGTCAAATATTATCCACTGCTACAACAAACGAGTGCAGCAATTACTTCATGCATTGATGTTCAGCTGGTCTGGGATCCCTGCTAGGAATTCTGTCTTGCCTGCTTGCATCCGATGCACAGGAAATCTCAGTTTCCAGCACATTGTGTGTCTTGGAAGATTGTTCTGGCTCAGAAACAAGCAGCTTCAAACTAACGTACACAATTTTTATTCTGGTTTCCATTCCCCAGGACTTGAATATTTTTGTTACGAAACGTCATCTTTGCTGTTGATATCCCTTTGATAGCGATCCATCTCACTCATCCCTCACCAAGTTTCAATTGCTGTGATACTAAGGGGCATAGGAGTACATACATCATTTCAGGGCACAATTCACTACTATCATGCTAAGCTCCGTTTAGTAATGTTTTTTCCAGAAAATTGAGGTAGAAGATCAGGGGTGATTTAGTTGAATGGCAGAACAGGCTTGAAGGCAGAATGGTCTATGTAAATAGATGGAAGGCAATGGAGCTTGGAGATGACAGCACTATACCAAAGAATCTCTACAGTACGGAAAGAGGCCATTTGGTCCATCGAGTCTGCACTGACCCTCTGAAGACCATCCCACCAGACCCAGCCACCCCACCCTATCTGCGTAACCCCACATTTCCCATGGCTAATCCACCTAGCACGCACATCCCTGGACACTATGGACAATTTAGCATGGACAATTCTACTAACCTGCACATCTATAGACAGTGGGACGAAACCAGAGCACTTGGAGGAAACCCAGGCAGACATGGGGAGAATGTGCAAACTCCACACACAGAGCCCGAGGCTGGAATTGAACCCGCGTCCTTGGAGTTGTGAGGCAGCAGAGCTAACCACTGAGCTGCCCCGAATATAGAACCTGTTAAGTCTTCTGTCTCTTTTTTCCCATTGGAAAATCTATGCAAACACTGAACTTTTTACTGCATTTTCTGATGCTGGTTCCCCTGAATCTTCCCTCTCTGACATAAAGAACAAGGATAGAGGCCATTTGGGCCTGCTCCAGTGTTTTGTTGGATCACTGCTGATCTGTATGTCAGCTTCATTTACTTTTTCTCCATATGCTTTGCTACCCAAATGGAACAAAAAATTTGAAGAGTTTCGGAACAAATGTGGATAATTTCAGTTCTCATTGAAAGAAAATGTTGAAATTGCTGCCTTTTGGAATTGATTCCTGGAATGATTTGGACACTGCTACAAAGAAGCAGCAAAGTCTCCAGAGTTTGCAGTTCTTAAGACATTATCTGTAGCTCCCTTGCCAGCCGAATAGGCAAAAACATTGCCCAGCTATGATACTGATGAAAGTTAGAGGTCCCCGCTCCAGGTTCTGGTCTGAGTTGAATCTAATTGGAGAGTCACACATTCACACATTCACACATGTCACAGTTGACATATGATAGGGTAAAGAGCAGATAAATCACTAACATTCTGACACTGCTCGAAAGATGGCTGCTCTCTGAACTTCTCCACATGTGAGATGACCTGTGACTTCACTTATGTAAAAGGCGTAGAGGATTTTATTGTCTAATCTCCATTTCTCAGCAATCCCACACATCGAGGATGATTCTTCCTTGCTGTTGTTTGGGTAGAAGTGAGATGTCACTGTTGTCTATGGGTTCACAGATAACTTAGGAGCTCTAACCAAGCCTTGCAGACTGCTTCATGGTGAGGAGCCCAGTTCTCATCTGCTGGGAGATTGTCAACTCAAGCACCCTCCCTCTCTTTCTGTTTTCCTTCTCTATTTTTGTTCAGCGACTGCCCCGTTGACCCGAAAAAGTCTTGATGACATTCCTGACGAATGATCGCCATTTTAGCCTTGATTGGTCATCTGCTTCCCATGTGTTGATGCCAGTAGTGCAGAACACCATGGAGGCTCTGAGATTGGCCCAAATCTTCTGGTTTCCATATGGACGGAGATGGGATAGAGATTGGGAGATGCAGATTGAGCCCCTTTAGATGCAGGGATGTATGCAGAAATTGTCTGGGAAGTCTAAACTTCTGATGGCTAATTTTCACAGCCTGCAATCATCCACAAATTTTTCAATCCTGAGCTCAGGTCAGACATTTGGAGTAGTTTTTGGGAATTACCTGGATATTTACCCTGGAAATATTGGACCGTTCAACATCCTGTGAAATTGACCAGCTGAGTGGTCGCATGCACACACATACACATACCCACACGCACACACACACGCACACACAGGTGCACACGCACACACGCGCACACGAACACACAGACACACGAACACACAGACACACACGTGCTCACACACACAGACGCACACTGACACATGCACGAACGCAGACACATGCACACACACATACACTTGCACACACACAGACACGGACACACACATACACTTGCACACACACACAGACATGCACACACACAAATGGACACGTGCACACACACACAATCATGCACACAGACATGCGCACGAACAAGCACACACATACTCAAACACAGACGCACATGTGCACACATGCATGCATGCACACACACATACAGATGCACACACCTGCACACGCGCATGTGTACACATATGTACGCACACACTCGCACACATGCACATAAACATGCATACACACATACATACACAGGCACACACACGTGCACACACACACGTGCGCACACAGACACAAACACACATTTACACACACACATTCACACACACACACATTCACACACACACACACACATACACACACACACCCACACACCCCCACACACACACACACACATATTCACACACACTGAGATAGTAGGAACTGCCAATGCTGGAGAATCTGAGATAACAAGGTGTGGAGCTGGATGAACACAGCAGGCCAAGCAGCATCAGAGGAGCAGGAAAACTGACGTTTCGGGTCCAGACCTTTCTTCAGAAATGGGGGAGGGGTAGGGGATTCTGAAATAAATAGGGAGACGGATAGAAGATGGCTAAAGGAGAAGATAGGTGGAAAGGAGACAGACAGGTCAAGGAGGCGGAGTTGGAGCCAGTAAAGGTGAGTGTAGGTGGGGAGTTAGGGAGCGGATAGGTTGGTCCAGGGAGGACGGACAGGTCAAGGAAGTGGGATGAGGCTAGTAGGGAGGAGATGGCGGTGGGGCTTGAGGTGGGAGGAGGGGATAGGTGGGAGGAAGGACAGGTTAGGGAGGCGGGGACAAGCTGGGCTGGTTTTGAGATGCGGTAGGGGGAGGGGAGATTTTGAAGCTTGTGAAGTCCACATTGATACCATTGGGCTGCAGGGTTCCCAAGCGAAATATGAGGTGCTGTTCCTGCAACCTTTGGGTGGCATCGTTGTGACACTGCAGGAGGCCCAGGATAGACATGTCATCTGAGGAATGGGAGGGGAAGTTGAAATGGTTCGCGATTGGGAGGTGCAGTTGTTTAGTGCGAACCGAGCGTAGGTGTTCCGCAAAGCAGTCCCCAAGCCTCCGCTTGGTTTCCCTGATGTAGAGGAGGCCACAACGGGAACAGTGGATACAGTATACCACATTAGCAGATGTGCAGGTGAACATCTGCTTGATGTGGAAAGTTTTCTTAGGGCCTGGGATGGGGGTGAGGGGGGAGGTGTAGGGGCAGGTGTAACACTTCCTGCGGTTGCAGGGAAAAGTGCCGGGTGTGGTGGGGCTGGAGGGGAGTGTGGAGCGGACAAGGGAGTCACGGAGAGAGTGGTCCCTCCGGAAAGCAGGTAAGGGTGGGGAGGGAAAAATGTCTTTGGTGGTGGGGTCGGATTGCAGATGGCGGAAGTGTCGGAGGATGAGGCGTTGGATCCGGAGGTTGGTGGGGTGGTACGTGAGGACGAGGGGGATTCTGTTTTGGTTGTTATCGCGGGGAGGGGGTGTGAGGGATGAGTTGCAGGAAATGTGAGAGACACGGTCGAGGGCATTTTCGACCGCTGAGGGGGGAAATTGCGGTCCTTGAAAAACGAGGACATCTGAGATGTTCGGGAGTGGAATGCCTCATCCTGGGAGCAGATGCGGCGGAGGCGAAGGATTTGGGAATAGGGGATGGCCTTTTTGCAGTAAATTGGGCGAGACGAGGTGTACTCTAGGTAGCTGTGGGGGTTGGTAGGCTTGAAATGGATATCGGTTTCCAGGTGGTTGCCAGAGATGGAAATAGAGAGGTCCAGGAAGGAGAGAGAGGTATTGGTGATGGTCCAGGTGAACTTAAGGTTGGGGCGGAAGGTGTTAGTGAAGTGGATGAACTGTTCGAGCTCCTCATGGGAGCCTTAACAACTTCTCCTTCAGTTCCTCCCACTTCTTACAGACAAAGGGGGTGGCCATGGGTACCCGCATGGGCCCAAGCTATGCCTACCTCTTTGTAGGATACGTGGAACAATCCCTCTTCCGTAGCTACACTGGCCCTAAACCCCACCCAGTTCACCCACTTCACTAACACCTTCCACCCCAACCTTAAGTTCACCTGGACCATCTCTGATACCTCTCTCTCCTTCCTGGACCTCTCTGTCTCCATCTCTGGCAACCACTGGGAAACCGATATCCATTTCAAGCCTACCGATTCCCGCAGCTAGGCCATCCCCTATTCCCAATTCCTTTGCCTCCGCCGCATCAGCTCCCGAGAGGAGACATTCCACTCCCGGACATCCCAGATGTCCTTGTTTTTCAAAGACCACAACTACCCCTCCACAGTGGTCAAAAATGCCCTCAACCGTGTCTCTCGCATTTCCCGCAACTCATCCCTCAAACCCCCTCTCCACAATAACAACCGAAACAGAATCCCCCTCGTCCTCACGTACCACCCCTCCAACCTCCGGATCCAACGCATCATCCTCCGACACTTCCGCCATCTGCAATC
>NW_025972167.1:0-1616 GCF_021869965.1 Rhincodon typus
CTGATGCTGCTTGGCCTGCTGTGTTCATCCAGCTCTACACCTTATTATCTCAGATTCTCCAGCATCTGCAGTTCCTACTATCTCGGAAGTAATACCAACAATCCCAGCAAACCGAGGCAGATAAATAGCAAGTGGGACAAAGCAACCGACGCTCCATTGGAGGAGCACGGACGATGTCACCTAAGAGGATGACGAACCGTTTGCAACCAAACCAATAGGCTTGGCAAGCATGTCTACAAACCTCATCCACAACCCGAGCTGCAAATCTTCTCGAAAACTGGAAACGTATGATAAAACCGAAAAGTCCCCAGTCCGACTGTCCAATGTAGAGAAAAAAATTTTGGAGTTTTTGTCTAAGTATGAGTCAAGTGCAGTTACCGAAAAAAAAGTTTCAGGAATGTCGTTTTCTACAACATAACTCTTGTAAGAAGTTTACAAAAATGTAGCGGGTGGACAATAATATCTGTCACATGAAATTCTATGGTTTTGTTCGTGAAATGAGGAGGGAACCCAGTGTCTTTGCGTGAAATGTCAGTGTCATATTTAGACATGGTTTCTTTGTCTAGCATGTCTCTAGTCAATAAAGTGTAGAAACTTTTATAATTGCATCTCAGCCAAAATGGAAGGCGAATAGGAATATGGCAAATGGTTCGTTCATTGCCTTCTGAATCTAAGTCCATCATAGTAACTACTGTAATCATTGTTCCGAGTAAATATTGACGCAAAATACTCGTTTCGTATCTCACCCATTCCTTGTGGTCTCGTACATGGACGGTCTTATTGAACGTTAAGAGGCCCTATTCTCTCCCCAGTTGCTGTTTTGTCGTTCATGTATTTTTGGAATCTCTTTGAATTCTCGTTAACTGTATTTGCCAAAGCTATCGCATGACCACTTTTTGCCCTTCTGATTTTCCTCTTGTGTATACTCCGACTGTTTAAGGTTCTTGCAAAGATTTGTAGCTCGTGTTGTGGGTGAGGTGGTTGGCTTGCTCGCCGAGCGGGCTGGCTATCATACTATTAGACAGACAATGCCAAGAGGACATAGTACGCCCCCAAACACTGGCCACACTACCATATATCAAGAACGTTTGAAAACACCTACCATCCTTTCTCTTCACACTAATAGGAGCATACTGGCTCTGGATTCTTGTTCTTTCATTTTCGAAGGCCTCCCACTCTCCAACCGCTCCTTTACCTGCGAGTAGCGTCTGCCAATCAACTTTTGAAAGTTCTTGCCTAATAAAGTCAAAATTGCCCTACTCTAAAGTAGAACTTTAATTTTTAAATCAGAGTTATCCTTTTCCATGATTATTTAAAAACTAATGGAAATATGATCACTGGCTCTAAAGTGCTCCCACACGAACTTCACAGTCATCTGCCCTGCCTTATTTCCCAAGAAAAGGTCAAGTTTTGCTCTTTCTCCAGTAGGTTCATCTACATACTGAATAAAAACATTTTCTTGTACACACTTAGCAAGTTCCTCTCCATCCAAGCCCTTAAGACTATGGCAGTCCCAGTTCATGTTTGGAAATTTAAAAATCCTCTCCCATTACAAGCCAATCATTCTTACAGATATCTGAGATCTCCTTATAAATTTGCTTCTCATTATCGCGCTA
>NW_025972167.1:2216-9904 GCF_021869965.1 Rhincodon typus
TATTGGGGGGTGGGGGCGGGTCGGGGGAGTCGGGGCAATAGTACAATCCCAATAAATTGACCATCACTTTGGTATTTCTCAGTTCCACCCAAAAATTCAATGGACCTATATCCTCCCGCAGTAGATCCATAATGTTACCTCTAACCAAAAATGCTACTCGCCTCCTATCTTCCTCCTTTTTCTATCCTTCTTACATCATCTATACCGTGGAATATTAAGCTGCGTTTCTCTGAGCCATGTTTCTGTATTAGCTACGATATCCCAGTCCCATTTTCCCAACTATGCCCTGCGTTCATCTGCCTTACCCGTCAGGTCACTTGCATTGAAATAAATGCAGTTTAATTTATCAGTCTTCCCTCGATCTCTACCTTGCTCTTGCCTTCTTTGATAATTAGACTTGCTTCCCTTCTCAACTGTACCAGCGTGGACTAATTACTTTTGCCACTGTCCCTTTGGGTGTCTCTCTTAACTGCCACGCCCCCACTACTTAAAAATCTCACAAGTAACACTAACAAATGCTCCTGTCAGGATATTAGCCCCCTTTTAATTCAGCTGTAGAACGTCCTTCTTGTGCAGGTCATTTCTACTCCAGATGAGTTTCCAATGATCCTGTTTTGTGTAAATTCCTCATTGTCTCTAATTGTGGCTCAACTGATCTATATGATCCAATAGGATTCACACCAAATGCACTTACTCAATCATCAGAACATTGAAATTCTCCCTAATATCCCACATCCAACTGGAACAGCACAT
Organism: Rhincodon typus; assembly: GCF_021869965.1. NCBI lineage: Eukaryota > Metazoa > Chordata > Chondrichthyes > Orectolobiformes > Rhincodontidae > Rhincodon > Rhincodon typus. The sequence goes on from NW_025972167.1 coordinate 2,970, forward strand.
CACTGCACTAAAGGCCATCTCTGCACCTTAATCTACAGACCCATAAAGTAGCACAATCTACAATCACAGTCCAAAAACATTGCTCTGGTATAACATATTACCTGTGTTTTAGAACTTAAAAAGAAACAAAAGACAGATCTCAGTAAAACACACAAAAAAAAAACACTCTACACACTTTTGTAGATTTGCAAAAATAAACCCAAGATTTATAAGTTTTCTAACTCTTAAAAAGAAACACTTAGCTGAGCAACGAAATTCTGACAGTCCCATATGTGTGTTGTTCCCATAATGACGTCTGTCCCAGGTCAGCTGTGAAATTTCACTGCTTGTTTTTCTTGGACCAAACTCCGATTTCCAGGGATGCTTGTAAGCTTGGAAATTCCCAGTCAGTCATCTGTGAAAGTTCACTTCTCGGTTTTTTTTTGAACTCGAAACCGTTCTCGGGCCTCCCACGTGGTTCTCTTCGGAAACTCCTGCTCTCTCCTTTCCTTCCATTTAAAGTTACGTTGTTTTTGATTTTTTTTTAAAGTTCCAAAAATAAACAAAAATTAAAAACGGTAAATACTTCTCCAAGAAATCGAGGAAATCAGCTCCAGCACTGAAAAACCTCAAAAACAAGAGCAGCTGGTACAGCCACGATTCTCTCCCAGCCACCATTTTTTGACTAACCTTAAGCATTTCAGATACTGTTTCTGAAATAATTTAAGTATTGTGGGTGTTGCTAGTTGGCTAGCATTTGTTGCCAGTATTTCGTTGCATTTGAGAAGGTGGCGGTGAGCTGTCTTCTTGAAACGCTGCAATCCACGTTGTATGATAGGGAAGTAGGCCCCGAACCAAATTAGCCTTTCAACCTCAATATTCGCAACACAATAAAATTAAAACTTTTAGAGAACCTCAAAAATTACCCAATGGTTCTTAACTAGACGTTTTTAAATGACCTACCCCCTCAGTGGAAATACTTAATTCTCGACAACAGTTTATAGCTTTATTAAAACACTTCGCAATTTATTAACTCTATAGTAACTTTACCAGAACAAAATTAAACAACCAAGTAATCAAATTGATATCTATATTTAAACCTAATAACTTTTCTTTTCAGTCCCATTCACACAAAATCCAGACTGACAAACAAACACAGTTAAAGGATAAATAAAAGAAAATGACAAAACTGATCAGATTGCATAGGTGGTTTTCATAGCACGCTATCTCATAGGGGTTGACGATTATTTCTTCGTTGATCTTCTCAGACGTCAACCAGTGCCACTTTTTAAAATTCACCCAGAGGAATTCAGTAATAGTTACAGCTCTATTTTCTCTTTGCTGAACGTCCAGTAGCTGAAAACGGGAAGTTAGGCAGACAGATTTCAGACCTCCGTTCTGGAGAACCAAAAGCCAAACACCTCATAAAATTCAGATCTGTCCCCGCCAGACTGACTGACCCCCGACATGGCCCCATTTACAAATTAACATCTGCCACCTGCTGGAGCATAATGTCTCCTCCAGATTTGTAGAAACTGTTTCTCAGGTACTGACCTCATTAATGGCCAAAAACTGCCATATGTCCATGTTCCCACGCATCTGATGCCTTGTCCTTCCATATGGAGTGGTAATTGGTTTGTGAAGAGCTGTCCAATGATCTTTGACGAATTTCTACATCTAATGGAAAGTACACACTGTTGCTACTAAGCTCAATGGTGGAGCAAGTGGACTGTTGTTGATGTGGTTACAATCAAGCCTACTGTTTTGCTTTAGATGGTGTCAAACTTGAGGTTGCAGAATTGTCGTTGAGTCCGATGTGTTTGGTTGCAGACGTTTCGTCACCCTGCTAGGTAACATCGTTAGTGCGCCTCCAGTGAAGCGTTGGTGTTCTGTCCCGCTTGTTGTTCTTCTGCTTCGGTTTGCTGGGGTTTGGCATTACTTCCGGCTTTGTTTTTCAGTATTTGTATATCGGGTCCAGTTCAATTTGTTTGTTGATGTAGTTCCGGTTGGAATGCCAGGGCCCCAGGAATTCCCTGGCATGTCTGTTTAGCTCGTGCTATTATGCATGTGTTGTCCCAGTCGAATTCCTGACGCAGCTCCGTTCTTCAAATAGGCCACAACACACTTGAGCAATCCGGAATTGCGCAAAGCAGAACAAGAGCACTTATACGGAGTTTTTAAAAGAAATAGATACCTGAAAAGCATGATGCGCTGTTACTTCCATGACAGACCGCAACACGAAGACACAACGCGGCCAGACACACTATTTACCTTATCGTATATCAGAGACGTATCAGAGATGACCACTACTCAGTCCTCTAGGTATGAGGGTAGCCCACGAACCAAGAAACTCTCTGCGACAGCTACGGGCGAATGTAAAGGATCCCTTATTCACAAGCAATAAAACTAACGTAATATGCAAAATACCATGCAAGGACTGTGAAAAACATTACATTGATCAAACTGGAAGAAAACAGTCAATAAGGATACAGGAACACCAGCCAGCCACCAAGAGACACGGCCAATTCTCAATGGTCGCAATGCACACGTACAAACAAGGAAATGAATTCGCACTGTTGATGTTACCTATCAGGGTGACGAAACGTCTCCAACCAAACACACAGGCTTGGCGAGCCAGCCTACAACCTCATGCGTTCAAGCTTCTTGAGTGATTTTGTAAAAGCAGTCATTCAGACCAGTGAGGACCATTCCAGTACGCTCCTGACCTGTGCCTTGTAGATGGTCCACAGGTCTTTGGTGGTCAGGGCAGGCGGTGAATTAATCACTGCAGTATTACGTGGCTCTGACGTGCTATTGCAGCCATTGCGTTTATATGACGAGTCCAGTTGAGTTTCTGGTAACTACAAGATGTCGATAGTGGGGAATTCAGTGACGATAATGCCACCGATTGTCAAGGGGATCGTGTTGAGAGAGTCCCTTATTTGAGATAGTTTTTGCGTGGCATTTCTTTGGCGTGAATATTACTCATGAGACATTTGTTTATTATTTCAGTCAACTAATGATATTTTTATTGCAGCGTGACAAATTTCATTAAATAGATACATCATAGTAGATTTGGTCAGATGAAAGTTTCTTCATTGAACATAGGGCAATAACGAGGGCATGAAAGCAAACGTAGCTGAAGAGAAATAAAAAGCTGAAAATGCTCGAGAAACATAGCGGATCTGGCAGAATTGGTGGAGATGGAAACAAGTTAAGAGTTATCAAGTTACCGAGACTGATATGATTATTCTTCAGAAGTGAAACTAAAGTGAATATAGTAATTAATTCGGGGGACAAGTCAAAGAGGAGGTAGCAGCAGACATTAAAGTGTATACTTCAAAATACAAAGAATGCATACATTCTAATAAGAAGTAAAAAATTCAAGGGGAGAATTCAACATCTGTCTTCAAGCAGAAGATGATGACGATAGAATCAAACTTTAGTAAAGTATTTAATTGCACAAATTTAGAAGGCAAGTTAGACGACTGGGCAGATTAAAATAAAGGTAGGTTGAAAGATGAATGAGCACGGAGAAATTCGAGAACGGGGACACAAGTATATAAAAATAAAGTTCATATGACATTCTGTAGACGTGAGAAATGAACAGCATTAAAAGTGTGAATGTTGGTCCAAGAAAATTTGAGTTTGGCAAATTAACAATGCAAAATAAGGAGATGTCACATGAATTGGGCATGCATATTTCATTGATCCTCATTGTAGAGGTTAAAAATAGCATTCCAGTAATAGCTGTAATTCAGCATATCAAGAAACCATGGAAAGGTTATGGCAGATAAGAAGGCCAGTTGCCACAACATGTCGGCACTAGCTCTGCCACGAACATTATCAATTCGTGTCGTTTCCTGCTTTTCTGCCGAATACTTGAGAATTTTTCGATTTATTTGCTACCTATTTTCTATTTTTCTATCAATCAATGACATCTTGTACGCCTCAGTTGACATTTCCTCCAACACATTTCCCGGCGGTAAATTTCAGTCATGAAGCACTCAATATATGAAGTATATTTTTTTTTTCTCACATCGCATGAGCTATGTTTACAAATAACTTTAAATAATTGCCCTGTCGTTCTTGTTTCTTTAAAGAAGGGAAACAGAACCATCCTATCTACTTTATCGAACACCCACGTTTCAAATATTTCTCTCAGTGCCTCACATATTTTTTTTCTCTCCGAGGACTTTGGCCCCAATTACCCAATCTATACCCATAACTGAAATGGAAGGGAGGAAGATCTTTAAGAAAATTACATCTGTCAGAGAAATTGTACTTTACAAATTGAAGGTGATGCGTGGTAATGGGTAGCAGATTTTATGTATTTCATCTTAAGGCCTTAAAAGAAGGGGCTTCTGAAAAAAAAAGATGCATTGGTTTTGATTTTTCAAAATCACCTTGGTTTGGAGAAGGATCCATTAGATTGGAAATTAATGAATTTATGATCTTTATGTAAAAATGGAGGGCAGGAAACAAGAAAAAACCTTCTATTTAATATCTGGTGTAGGAAGCATGTTAGAAATTAATACAAAGGATGGCAGAACAAAAACAGAAGTTGCTGGAAAAACTCAGCAGGTCTGGCAGCATCGGTGGAGAGAAATTAGAGTTCTTGTTTCGGGTCCAGTGGCTTTTCTTCAAAATTGAAATTCTTCAATTCCGATGAAAGGTCGCTGGACCGCAAATGCCAACATTGATTTCTCTCCACAGATGCTGAAAGACCCGTTGTGTGGTTCACCCAGAAATTTCCATTTTTTTTTTGTTCGATTTCCAGCATCTGCAGTTATTTCGTTTTTTTTTTGTTTATTATAAAAGATAGCAGACCTGATCATTTAGAAGAGTTCAAGTTAGTCAGGCAAAGCCAGCATAGTTGTCGAAAAGGGAAGATTCATTTCACCAATTTGTTGGATATCTTTGATGAAGTAACATGCTATGAAAGAATGGGAAGCTGATGTAGGTACTGTACCTGTATTCCCAGAAAACATATGAAAACGTACAATCTCAAATGTTATTACAGGCATGGGTGGAAGATTGGCTAGCCAGCAGAAAGTAGAGAGCAGTGATACTTATTTTTCTGTCCTGCGAATACTGCAGTTGGCTTTTGCTTTTTAATTTTCTTCCTAATTCATTGAAATCTGCCTTCAGCATCTCACCCTTTTTCTTAACTCTGTCATTCGTACCATTGTGGACCATAACTTGTGGCTGACTCAACTCACCCCAAAAGAATGTCCTGCAATTGTTCTGTCATATCCATGACACTGTAACAAAGGAGGCAACGCACCATCCACAAGTCATGTTTACTGCTGCAGATACGCTTGTCTGACCTCCTGACTATTTCATTCTTCTTAGTTAACTCTCTTGTGTCTTTTTTCCTCCATCCCTGGAGAGTTGAGTCTTTTGCATTGCCGTGGGCTTGGCTTTAGGTGCGTCTCTGCTAAGGAACCATCACTCTCACCAGATTCCAAATTATATATCGATTAGCAAACACCATAGACATGGTGTATTCCTACACAATCTATATGGTTTTCTTAGACTGCCGACTTGTCACAGATTCCTTGTGCCATCGTGCTTCTAATCTGTGATGTGACCATCTCGCTATGAGATATCAAGGCAGTGCTCTTCCTTGTGGATGCACAACGGAGAATCCACTACCTCCCCACCTTCCACAAACATACTTCAAGATTGTGCACTTGGTGACACTTCCTGCAGATGGGCTTTTCTTGGACACATGGTATGTTCATGAACTATCTCCTACTGCAGGATGTACACTCCACTTCTCACTGCCTTGCCGTTTCTGTAATTTTGATAAATCTTTCTTAGCCTTGGATTAAGTATGGACTTAATTTTAAAAACTCAGAGATGGGAAAAAAGACTAGTCTAGAGAAAACAACAATAAAATAATAAGGTGTAGAGCTTGATGAACACAGCAGGCCAAGCAGCATTATAGGAGCAGGCTCCTATGATGCTGCTTCGCCTGCTGTGTTCATCCAGCTCCACACCTTGTTATCTCACATTCTCCAGCATCTGCAGTTCCTACTATCTCTAATAAAATTATAACCCAACTTCCACTTTAATGATTTAAAATACTGACCAAACTTACTCACCAATCAACTACATTCACTGCACTTGTGACAGCAGACTGCCTCTGGTCTCAGTACAAGTAGACCTCAGGATCCATTACTTTTTCTGGTCGCACTCCTCTCTTGCTCTGGACACTTTATTTATTGGAGTAAGCCTTGTTTAAAACACGTTTGTCCTCCTTTGCTAAAATGAATAACTTACTCAGTTACTCACTCTCTCTCAACTTAACTCACTCTGACCATGTTTCTTTTTCTGAACGTACATTTTAACAAAACTTTCCTATGTTGTGGTTCTTATATTTTCATTTTTGTATTAATAGCTGTATGTCTATTTCATAATGTAATCCTTTAGCAAAGAATATAAATAAATCTGTTTCAGAGATAGTAGGAACAGCAGATGCTGGAGAATCTGAGATAACAAGGTTTAGAACTGGATGAACACAGCAGGCCAAGCAGCATCATAGGAGCAGGAAGGCTGACGTTTCGGGCCGAGACCCTTCTTCAGAAAAATATAAGTGGTGGAACTAAAACCCCTGCCGATGCTGCCTTTAGCAGTGTAAATAAATTCTGTATGTAGCAAAATGTTTTTGAACCAGAACAGAGATTTCCACTGAATGGTTGATGACACTTGCAACTCTGGAGATTGACATTCTCTGACCAGTCGTCACATGTTATGCAGTGGGATGAATGTAGGGGTGTGAAGGGTTACTGGAAAGTTGATTAATTTATTTGAAGACCCTCCTTGCTGACTAATAGCAACATACAGTTCACAGCTATGTCAATGGAAGAACAGGAGACTTACTGATCTGCCTTTACAAAGAACAAGAACAAAGAACAAGGAAAATTACAGCACAGGAACAGGCCCTTCGG
>NW_025972168.1:0-9903 GCF_021869965.1 Rhincodon typus
GAAACGTCAGCTTTCCTGCTCCTCTGATGCTGCTTGGCCTGCTGTGTTCATCCAGCTCTACACCTTGTTATCTCAAGAAATTACAGAGTTGTGAGTACAGCCCAGTCAATCATGAAAACCAGCCTTCCTTTCGTCGACTCCGTCAACACTTCCTGCTACCTCAGGAAAGCAGCCAATATAATCAAAGACTCCTCCCACCCTGGTTATACTTTCTTCCATCCTCTTCCATTGGGCAGAAGATACAGAAGTATGAAGACACATACCAACAGATTCAAGAACAGCTTATTCTCTGCTGTTATCAGACTTATGAACAGACTTCTCATATATTAGAGTTGATCTTTCTCTACACTTCTCTATGGCTGTAACACAATATTCTGCATTCTTGTCTATTACCTTGTTGTACTTATGTAAGGTGTAATTTACCTGGATTTCACACAAAACGTTACATTTCACAGTATCTTGGTACGTAACAAATCAAATCAAATATTCAAATATTGTATCCTTACAGTGGAACACACTGATTAATTCACAAATTTGCCATGATATGAGTCTACCAGCAATCTCTATCAATCTCAACTACTCGTACATCATGTTCATAGATTCATCTCACTTCCACACAGCCCTGCTGCAAACGTCACACCCACATATCATAGTTTACATACATATTGAACAATGACAACCATAGGCACCACAGTCACACACATCCCATTTCCATCCTGTAATGTGGCACAGATCCATGGATAACTAGTGAGCGACAATCGCAGATGCATGCCTTTTCTGCAGTTTAGGAGATGTTGCCTGCAATCAATGAGATGGCCAAAATGGATACTTTGTCCTGCAGAGGGACTGAAATCTTTGAAGATCATTATAAGTTCCTAGTTCATCTCACATCCCATGTGCCCCATATCGGACACCGTCTTCTGAAAGATGCAAGCTTGACACAGATTTCATCTTTTGCTTTCTTCTCTTTCCATTGACACAACTTTGTCCTTCTGGCTATCTTGTGCCTGTGCCAAGAACTACAACCTGGCCAGGCAATGATACAGCAGCACGAAGCAGTGAAAGAATAGTCTGATGATGAAGAAACAATCTCACTCATTGTTAATTCAGAGATTGATACTGCATGTACGTTAGAAGATAACATAAAAGTAGGGAAGGTAGGATCTGCGTATGAGGCACTGTGTAGGAATAGCCTGGGAACAGGACAGAAAAATGTGCAGGTGCTTCTCACTATTGGGTGAGGTCACACACAAGTTCCACAGAGTCTTAAATTAGGACTTTGAAGAGACAGTGTATAGTGAAAGGACGGTAGGTGTGCGGATTGAAATGCTTGGTGCATTGAGAGATCTGCCAGAATTACTCTGGAGGAGCATGGTAGCATCTGGTAGAGAACTTTGGGTCCTTTCTAGCACACCAATGGTAGTCATCTCACATTCTACACATATAGAGCTAACTATGATGCAGTGAAGGCCGATGTGTTGGCTTCCTTTGCTGCACAAACAGAAGTGACTCAAATTCTTAATGTTGAAGTGGAAGGTCTGATTGAAGTCATGTAATCTAAGTTTGCTGCTATGCAGACTCAAATTGCTGCCATTATTGCTGTGGGGAGCTGTGCTCAAAGCATCTTGCAGGCTAGTACAGTAGTTCACTAACCTGGCCTCCAACAGATGACCAGAATTGTTGAGTGCAGCTCTGCAGAGCAGCAGTGACTCTGTAGACCATAAAAATGCTCTCCTTTCTTTGACAAACACAAATGTTTCAGGTTTCTTTACTCAAAGAATTTAAGTATACATGCATTTTAAGTATATTTTCAAAACAAAGGAATAGGGCACTTTAGATTTTTGTAAAATAAAACCTCTGATTTTGGACATCAGTAGCTAGAACAATGTTTGCTACAAGTCCCCCAACAATACAACTGTAAGTTCTAAGTGAATTATAGAAAGACATGTAAAAATGAATCATAGAATCATAGAATCCCTACAGTGTGGAAACAGGCCCTTCAGCCCAACAAGTCCACACCGACCCTCAGAGCATCGCACACAGACCCATTCCCCATAACCCACCTAATCTACACATCCCTGAACACTATGGGCAATTTAGCATGGCCAATCCACTTAGCCTGCACATCTTTGGACTGCGGGAGAAAACTGGAGCACCTGGAGGAAATCCACGCAGATGCGGGGAGAATGTGCAAATGCTTGAAATAGCAGGAGTTTGCAGACAGACAATGGAAGTGTGAGAATTCAAGTATCAGAGAGAAAAGCAAACAGGGCAAAAAAATTCAAAGGTACTCAGCATAGTTGCCATTTTTTGTTGGGCTCTTGCTTAATATTGATATGCCACCATTTTGAGCTTTGACCTTTACAAAGCTTTGATCAGGTCGAGAACAGCCATTGCACAGAATCTGAGAAGAAAATTCTAAGAATGGCCTTCAGAGAGGGATTTTTGACCAAGGAAGGATGAAAAGAAAGGTTCAAAGAAACAAAATCCTGGTCTGTTGGAGGAAAGTCAGGAAATGTGTAAACGCTAGAGCAACAAAATTAGTGAAGAATGTTGAATCTTCTCTCCAAACAAAATTCTGTTGACTTGCTGAGTTCACCTGGACAATAAAATGCCAATTATTCAATTGCAGAAGTTTTTGTAGCTGCTGGATCTGATTTCTAGGGTAACTCTCTTCATTTCAGAAAGAAGGTATTCAAGCAATGGGAGCCAAGAGTATACAACTATGCCAACAGACTTTCTGGGACTTCCTCCTCATAAATATTATTTTATCTCCTTGGCATTCGTTTAAATCTTGGCATTTGTGATTTTTTTTAGTGAATAACTTAAGTTCTTTGTCTTAATGGACCATTGAAATAGCTTAGAGGTAGCAAGAAATGAAGATGCTGGAGTCAGAGATAACACAGTGTGGAGGTAGAGGAACACAGCAGGCCAGGCAGCATCAGAGGAGCAGGAAAATTGATGCTTCGGGTTGTGACCCTTCTTCAGAAAAAGCATTGAAGTAGCTTTCAATATATTAATCTTGAACTGTTTTAAAGAAGGCTTGTTGCTACTTTAATTTAAGTTGTACAAACTAAAAAGCTGGCTAAACAAGCTATGTTAGTTCATAGTTCACTGAATAGGCCATTGACATGTCTCGTGGTCCTGACCATATTGATTTTTTAAGATTATAGATTAATGGAACAGCTACATGACAAAAGAAGACCATCAACCCATTGTGTTCATGTCAGCTCTTTGCAAGGGAAATCTAGGAGTTCTAACTTCCCCTGACCTTTCCCACTAGCCCTGCAGAATTTTTTCCATTCATGTGTTTACCCAGATCTGTTTTTGAAAGCCATGATTCAATCCACAGAGGAAGTGCATTCTAAATCTTAACCACTCACTGCATAATAAAGTGTTTCTTCATAGCACCACTGGTTTTTTTGGTCATTCACCTCAAGTCAGTATCCACTGATTATTGATATTCCCATGACTGGAAATATTTTCTCTCTATTTGTTCTATATCTTTCATGATTTGATGCAAAAAATGAGCTTATGGGATCAAAGGCAAGTTGGCACACTGGATCCAAAATTGACTTGCAAATAGGAGGCAAAGAGTGATGGTGGAGGGTTGCTTTTGTGACTGGAAGACTGTGACCAGTGGTGTGTCACAGGATTCGATGCTGGGATCGTTGGTGATTGTTATATACATTATCGACTTGGATGTGAATGTAGAAGGAATAATTTGTAAGTTTGCAGATGATACAAAAATTGGTGGTGTTGTGGATAGTGAGGACGATGGTCTCAGGCTACATTCTGGTATTGATCAGCTAGTAAGTTGGGCAGAGCAATGGGAGATGGAATTTAATTCTAATAAGTGTGAGGTGATGCATTTTGGGGTTTAAGACAGGAAGGATATATACAATGAAGGTAGATCTCTAGGAAGTACTGAGGAACAAAGTGACCTTACTGTACAAGTTCTTCTTGTACTTACCTTGTGTGAAGAGCTCAGTTGCAGGGACAGCATCGACAGCACCAACTGGGCCCAGCACGGACTTGACAAAGTCCACCTCAGACTCAAGTGGTCTGAGAATGGACTTGTGGTGGAAGATTCCAGTAAAATGGCAGCAGAGGAATTTGCAGAGGCGTGAAAATAGGACCTGCATTGGCATCACCTGCCTGCTATGTTGGCGGAGGCGATGTCGGCAAGGTAGGCCCAGCAGCGGATGATGGTGTCTAAGGATCAGCAACTTGCACATTGGTTTGATCCAGCATTGGTGCTGGCGAAATGGACATCATGGTGATGTTGGTGGAGAAAGTGACATCTGCAGTTGGCATCAGATTCGGAGATGTTGGGCTTCAATTGTGACAATGCGATAGGCTCAAATTAATAATCCTGAATGGACTGTGATGCAGGGACATTGGTGGTCCCAGAGCCCATTATGGAGACAGTCCCCCCAGTATGATGTCGAGCAGAGCACAGGAAGGAGGGATGATGACTCTGTTTTTACTTATATTTAAGTCTTATATCTTACTTTCTATCTTATATCTTATGTTATAAAGTGAAGATTGACCCACCCTCCCACTCTGAGAACTAAAATCAAAATACCCAAGGAGGAGCACCTCACCCTATATTCTGTAAAAGGAATCTGAATAGTAGCGTAACCTGCTTTTCAGCAACTTCTATTGCATAAATAAAATAAATCCCTGACACTCTCTTTACAATCAACAAATAACAATTTATTTACCTCACTCTAACACTGAACAAATTAACTAAACTCTTAACAAACCAAATAAACCCCTTCTAACTACTATGCCCAAATAAATCAAGATTCTAATGGTATGCTGTTCCAATAAATATAAGTCCCACATGTATTAAATATAAAAAAAACATAGACTTTAGTTTCTCAAAATTACAGCTTGGTTACATGTCTTCCAGAATGTTCTGTGCCTTCTCCATCAAATGTTCTGTCAGGAATATTAACCAGTTGTGCCGTAGGTACCTTTGATTTAGATCATGCTTTCTCTATAACTTAGAGAAAACTGAGAGTCAGCGATTCTCTCTTGCGAGCTGAGAGCTGTTAGGTCCAGCAGATGGCAAATAACTTCTGATTTTTCAACTGCCCTCTCCTTTTATCCTCTTGATGACATATCAATTTCTTACAATAAGATTGGTCTTATGTTGTTAAAATCATCAGATTTAAATTTAATTGGTCTTTGGTATCTAAGTTACTGATTCAAATTGATTGGCTAAATCCAAGACTTGTTGTCCTAATAACAAAACAAAACTGCTGCTTGGCCTGCTAACTGCACAGCTTTTTGATACAAATGTTTCAATTTGAATGCTCGCTGTACACCTGCAAACCCACTAGCTACTGCCCACAGACATTTTGTTTAAATCTCTAAACATAGAGAAAGCACAATCCTTTAAATGGACCATGCAATGTTTCCAGTACCCCACCCCTACCCCCGCATTTTACAAGCACCAATATTTTATAAACATCAAATTCTAACATCCTGCCTTCCAATACAGAAGCATTCTACCCAACTTCGCATACTTAATATCTTCTGTGAGTCAAAATGGCTCTGAAGCGTGGTGACATAGTACAATTTTCATTGTGTTTGTTTGTTAAATATAGATGACAATAAATCACTCAATTCAACTTAATAGATCCAAGGAGGTGTTAGCACAAGTAGACAGTATGGTGAAGAAGGCATATAGGATGCTTGCCTTCATTAGTGAGGATGGAGAATATAGGAGCAACAAAGTCTTGTTGCAGCTTTATAAAACTTTGATTAGGTCACAGATGGAATACTGTGTGCATTCTGGTTGTCACGCTACAGGAATGACATGATCTCACTGGAGACGATGTCAATGAGATTCATGAGGACATTGGCCGGGAATATAAGGCTCAGTGATGAGGACAGACTGGATAGACTGGGTTTGTTTTCCATGGAGCAGAGGAGGCTGAGGGGATCGGTTTGAGGTGTACAAAATTAAGAGAGGCATAGACAGGGTAGATTGTGAGAATCTTTTCCCCATGGCAGAGGTTAGGAGTTCCTAACCTCTTTTTCTTGGCTATGCATGTGTGTATATTATTTTAAAAGACTATTTGTAGTACTTCTTTTTTCTGATTTTGTATGTTCTTATTGTGAATCAGGCTTTTTTTACCTTCCAAAAAAGCAACCCATGCTTTAATAATTGTCACTGTTGCAAGTCAACACTTTAGTGCACTTATACTATACACATAGCCTATGAGAAACATTCCACTTTTGGTATTTTATATTCAGTCTGAACTCATTTTGGATTACAAAACCAGTTAATGATGACAACCATTTCACAAGCACACACATTCCAAAGAGGAGGAAGATTCTTGGAAGTGCAATTGATGGAGCGGCCCACTGACATAAATTGGAATCAGTTCTTAAGAGGGCAAGGTGTTTGGAAAAGTGGAGAGGTTCAGCCAGAGCATTCCAGGGTGTGGGCTGAAATGATCTGTAGTTTTGCAAATAGTAATGATACAAAGGTTGCATCTGAAAGAGGGTAGAATCATAAGATGCATTGAGGAATAAAGAGGTGGATGAGGTTGTGGAGACAAGGATGTGGTAAGGACATACTGATTTATAGGTGGACAAAAGATTTGTAAAGTTAGTTTTTAGGCACTTCATCTGTGACATTGGAAGACATTGCAGTTAATAGCAAACTTGGACTATGTATGGGATAATGTGTATTTCTGTACATAGATGGGATAAGTATGACAGAGCTCACGTCATAATTCTACAATTTTGATTCTATTGGTATGACTACAATTGTATTGCAACAAATTATTTGTATTGAGTTAGCTATTGTATTTTTTAAACTATTTTCATGCAGGTTTAGGGTGAGATTATTTGATGGATCAGTGGCATAATTTTTAGGATGACAGCTTTGATTATGTTTTGTATTGGAATTGTTACATTAATCTGGGTCAAATTACAATTTCCATACTTGCCTTTTTCAAAGTTCTGTGGAATAAATGTCCTGTAACAAAATGAAGGGTAGTTTGAAAAACTCTGAAGTCATGATTCGCTTGTTTAACCAAGGAGACAGAAAATTTGAACAAAAGTTGTCATTTTGCAGAAATATTCTGAGGTGGCATGATGGCTCAGTCATTAGCACTGCTGCCTCACAACACTAAGGACCCAGGTTTGCTTCCACTTTCTGGCGACTGTCTGTGTGGAGTTTGCACATTGTCTTTGTGCCTGCATGGGTTTCCTCCCACGGTCCAAAGATGTGCAGGTTAGCTGGATCGGCCACGTTAAATTGTCCATAGTGTCCAGTGATGTGCAGGCTAGGTGGATTAGCCTTGGGAAATGCAAGGTTACAGGGATAGGGTAAGGAGGGTTGGGTCTTGGTGAGATGGTCTTCAGAGGGTCAGTGTGGACTCAGTGGGTCAAATGGCCTGCTTCCACACTGTAGGGATTCTATGATGTGTCTAAGACCAGAGGGCATAGGTTTAAGATGAGGAGTAAGTGGTTTAGAGGAGATCTGAAAAAAATTCTTTTAACCAGAGGATAGTAGAAATATGGAACATGCTGCTTGAGAGAGTGGTGAAGGCAGATACTCTTGCAACAATTAAGAAACATCTGGATAAGCACTTAAAATGCCAGGGCATAGTAGGCTATGGACCAATTGCAGGTAAATGGGATTAATATAGTTTGCTGTTTGTTGGTTGGCATAGATGAGGTGGACCTGTTTCTATGCTATATGACTCTCCGTGATCTCTGTCAAATCTTGTGCCCAGTTATTAAATGGTAAACATATACCCATTTCAGAAAGATGGCATACTTCTTAAATAGTATCTGAATTTAAAATGGCTAGACACATTCTATAATTTCAAAAGTTGTTTCTGTCTGGACCATCTATTCTGATATAGATCTTATACCAATTTAATTGCAATCATTAAAATAACAAATGACATTCACCAAGTATTAGTTGATATTATCAATTGGCAAAAGTCAGTACCTTTTCTTGAACTTACAGTTTTCAATCAAAATGTAATTGAAAGTGAACAAGTAAATACATGGGAAAATTTCACCAACAGTTAGTCCAGTCTGAAACGACTTATAAATGGTTTGGCATAAGTGAAAAAGTGGAAATGTTTAGGAGAATGCCACTTTTAGGAAAAACTCACAAAATGCCACACCATTACTTTAATTTCTTTGCCGCTGGCATATATCAGCTGTCTTTGTTCTATGGATGTTTATGATAGATTGGTAGAATTTGCAACAGAGACCATTGATTGTGCATTGATCAATAGTGGTTTCTGAGAACCTTCAGGTAAAAAAAAAAGCTTCATAGCTGTAATAATGCAGTAGCTATAGAAGTGTCCAAGCATTAAAACA
Source organism: Rhincodon typus (assembly GCF_021869965.1). Classification (NCBI taxonomy): domain Eukaryota; kingdom Metazoa; phylum Chordata; class Chondrichthyes; order Orectolobiformes; family Rhincodontidae; genus Rhincodon; species Rhincodon typus. Next base: position 8,365 of record NW_025972168.1, read on the forward strand.
AAGCTTAACAATAATGAAATAATAAAACAAATAGGTTTGGCTGCAATGAAAGATTTTCTATTTTTTTTTCACTTCTTGACAGCACCATTTCAGTCAGTAGCTTTCGAATTCTAACCAGTTTGTATTCCAAAACAAACTCAAGTGAATCATTTCCATAAGAATTGGTCATACTAATATCTGCTTTGGCATGTGAGCGTTCATTTTTTATATAATTTTATTTGATTTTTTTTATGGCAGTACTTTCTTTCTATGTATGAAAATGGCACATTTGCACAATATTTTTTCCGATCTTCAGTGTTGAAGCATAATTGCTGAAGGTGCTTCAGTGTGTTAGCATAAACTTTTATACAAGTCCAGATGTCAAATTTAGTTCTGATATGATAGTTTTGCAGAATTATAGTTCTTCAGAAGGATATGAAAAATTGCTTGATTGACAGCTGAAGTTGTTAATCTGCCTAGATGGCTTGTCTTTGTCATAGTGCATTTGATTAATCTTCAAAGCTCTGGTTGTAACCTTTTCACTGTGTTTAGTTTCTTTGTAGTTTATTTTGTTGCAGACACTGATGCCTACACAACAGTAGATATATCACTCTAAAAATAAATTGTGGGCAAATATTAATGTGAAATTGCATTAGGTGCATGTTTTTATTTCATTTTGATCCACTTTCTACCTTTTGATTTGGTTTAAAGTTTTACTTTCAGGGTCAGGTAACTTGGTTGACCAGATGTCTGGTATGTGGTTCACGCTAACACCAACAGCAAGTTGATTTGCTCAGTTGGCTGGATGGCTGGTTTGTGTTGCAGAGTGACATTAACAGTATGGGTTCAATTCCTGAACCAGATGCTGTTCCCATGAATGCCTTTCTGCTTGCCTGAGGCATAGTAACCACCACCAGTTGCCTCCCCCTCTCTAATGAAAGAGCAGCCTTATGGTCTGGTACGTCTATGGTGTCTTTATCTGGCAGATATGAAGCAGACTTGGGTCCTCCCTGACTGTCTTGCCCCTGAAGGCAATGGTAAAGTGTTATGGAAAACTAACCAAGGAATTCACTCAGGATGATGCATGAGGAGCCAATGAGCCCTAGTGTCTGCCTTCAAGAAAAACATATATGAATGAATGATTATTTGTAGAGTCATTATGACAATTAAGGCACTCCACCCTTCAGCTGTATGCTGACACACTAGGCAGCAATCCAGTTAGATCTATTCCTGCAGCCCAGCAAGCTTTCATTTATCCTCACCCCTTTTTCTTTTGAAATCATTCATCATCCTGTGTCCTCCACACTCATGGGTGGCATATTCCAGGTTATTGACTAACCATAGCATAAAAAAATTCTTGTTTACATTTCCCGCTGCATCTCTTGCCTAAAACCTTAAAGCTTCCAGATATATTTACTATCAAAAATCTGCTTTACCTAACCCGATCATAAGTTTTTACAGAGATAATAGGAACTGCAGATGCTGGAGAATCTGAGATAACAAGGTGTAGAGCTGGATGAACACAGCAGGCCAAGTAGCATCAGAGGAGCAGGAAGGCTC
>NW_025972169.1:0-9902 GCF_021869965.1 Rhincodon typus
CAGCTCTACACCTTGTTATCGCAGATTCTCCAGCATCAGCAGTTTCTACTATCTCTGAATAGATCTTATTTGGAGATGGGTGGAGTTAAAAGACAAGCTGCTCAATGGGAAAACTGGTTCAACCATACAGTACAAGGTCTAGTTAGACTTCACGAAAGAACGTGCAAACTCTCAGACAATCCTGGTGGCAGTATAGAGAGACTGGATGTCTTTTCACTTTGCACCATCATCCCTTTTACATTTAATTTATTTGCCTTCCACCCTATCACAGACCTTCTCATCATTATCTCCCTTTTGCCCTTTAGCCTGCCTAGTTTCAAAGTAGTTTAACCTCTAAGTATTCCCCAATCCTATGGGTCACCAAGTTGAAACACTAACTCTGTTTCTCTTTCCATAGATACAGTCAAACCAGCTAAGAATATCTAGAATTTGCTGTTTTCAGTTTGAAATGTGGTTTTAGACTATAGGAAATTACATGGTGATTAAATCAAACTATTCAATGTTACAAAGGGAGAGGACAAAGTATCTAGAAACTTATTGTTGCCAGAATGTGCACATGACAGGTAAAGACCTTGAGATGCAGGAGTGCAATGTTGCAAGACAGCCTTTGAGGGAGGTGCCATTTCCTCCGTGTCTGAAGCCCGAGTAGATAGCTTACCAAAATATTAATTCTTAGAAGCCCTACAGTGTGGAAACAGGCCCTTCGGCCCAACAAGTCCACACCGACCCTCAGAGCATCCCACCCAATCTACACATCCCTGAACACTACAGGCAATTTAGCATGGCAAATCCACCTAGCCTGCACATCTTTGGACTGTGGGAGGAAACCGGAGCACCCAGAGGGGACCCACGCAGACATGGAGGGAATGTGCAAACTCCACACAGACAGTCGCCCGAGGGTGGGATTGAACCCGGGTTCCTGGCGCTGTGAGGCAACAGTGCTAATCACTGAGCCACCGTGCCGCCCCAAAGTAACCCCTTATCCTCACTAGTTCTGCAGGTTGAGGCTAGGTAGAAAATTGCCCTCAAGTGATCATCAATTGCCCAATAAAGGAAGGCCTCAATCAGTACTAGATGGTAGGTGGATGGGCCACCTTAGGCCATGCTTATCCCACCATAAAATTGCAGACTGGTTAGAGTGGGGTGATGGGAAATTCATCTAGAAAATAGGTTCTGCTTATTTTTCAATATTTCTCAACTTACTCTTAGCTGTGTTATTACTAATTATTTCATCCAGAGAAATAGTCATGTTGTTTTAGTTCTGAAGGGTGGTGGGAGTAAGCGGGAATGTGAAACTAATTTATTAGTTTGTTCAAAGACCGACATTAGACGATGAATTGAATAACTTCCAGCTGTGCTGGATCATTCAATGAAGTTAGATATTAAGAGGTTATTTGTTTCAATTTGGAGCAGTGAAATTATGGTTTCTTGTATATAAAAAATGTGTTCAGTTATGCGGTAGCTTTGCACCGTGGACAAGGGTTTTTGTGGAAACATAGTGTTTACAAAGCAGATTGGCACTTCTTCACTAACAGTTGGGTTCATATTCTTTTTGCACAGCTGCCACTTGTGAATTGCCTTCCAGGCTCCATGTTTGTTTATAACACAAATTTGAATAATTTGATTTTTGCAAAAAGACCTTTTAAGCTTTGGCATCACAGTTTGGTAACTTAATTTTTTTATTGTTTGTAAATGAAATCTATTGATATCAGAGATAGTAGGAACTGCAGATGCTGGAGAATCTGAGATAACAAGGTGCAGAGCTGGATGAACACAGCAGGCCAAGCAGCATCAAAGGAGCAGGAAAGCTGACGTTTCAGGCCTAGACCCTTCTTCAGAAAAATTTTTTGAAGAAGGGTCTAGGCCCGAAACGTCAGCTTTCCCGCTCCTCAGATGCTGCTTGGCCTGCTGTGTTCATTCAGCTCTACATCTCGTTATCTCTATTGATACCAGCGTAGGTGGGTCAGGAGAATAAAATGATTCATATCCATCTCTGCCCCACTGCCCCACTTTTTCAGGAACTGACTGTGGTTTGCAAACTCCAGGAACAATATCGAGACCTGTTGATGTAACAGCGGACGACGTACTGGCGAAATTGAACTGTGCTCCTGAAACAAGTCTTTCTAAACCTGGAACACATGGCATACCAATCTAGTTCTCACATTGTGTGAGGGGATACTGTTTTATAGATGGGAAGAATATTCACTGTTCTGCATGTGCTGAAATGGTAACTGTAAAGTAGCTGTGGTATAATCAAGCTTTAATTACTGCCAAACGTGTCACATATACCATTCTTATTCCTTCCCGCAATCCACACTCCACCATCATCCACCGTGAGTATGTTTCAGTGAGCCTGAAAAATGTAGGTTATAAATTAGAGCCAATCTCATTCCCAGATTCCACAGAAAGTCTTCAGATCTGTTCTAGAACAATAAAGGTAAAGCCACCATAGTTCCAGAGGGCTGCGATGTAATTAGAGAGAGACAACTGGTGGGACGTTTAACTTGAGGATCACCACACCTCAAACAAGGGGCAAAATGGACAAGACAGAACCATCATGGTAACCTCAGCTGATGCTTGAATTGAACAGTGTTGTTGGTGTCACATTGCATCATAAACGAACAATCTAGCCAACTGAGTTAAGCCCCACAGTCTGTCTAGTATGTGTTGCCTTTATTGTGCATTATTCAAGGGATTAAATCTGCTAGCAGCACTCACCTCTGCATTACAGTCAGACCAGTGAGCTGCATCTGGTAGGAGTAGAGAGAAATGCTGCCAAGGTCACCCCTATTGGACAACCATGTTGACTGCATTTTGAATTTAATTATTTATTCCTTTGTCTTTTTTTCTTGTGTCTGATGGGGTGAGAGTTTGGGTTCTGTACTTAAGGTTATTGTACTCTCAATTTAACAAACCAACTGTTCTTTTTGTGCAGAGGCTGTTCCGAGCTGTACAGGATACCAGTGGTTGAATACAAAGTGGACAATGAAGGCACTCCTTGCGAATTCAAAACCCCGTTCAGAAGAAACACTACTTGGCACCGAGTGGCCACGCCAGCAGGGCAGCCACTCTCTCGGTGCTCCCCAATACAGGGAGCAGGCGACAGGCTTCCGTCACAGCAAATGTTGCAGCAGGTTCGCTCAGCTATCCCTCGCAGTACATCTTTTGACAGAAAACTGCCAGATGGTGTGAGGTAATAGTCTCTTTAATTTCGATTACCTGCTGAAATTTTGCCTCTGAAATCCAATTGTCAACACCAAACGGTTGCAATAATACTTACCTCCTAATTATATGCAATGTGAGAGACTGAATACTGTTTTAAGGGAAGATTTAATACCGCATTGCTTCTAAACTGAAATGAGTGTTATCTGAAGGAGAAACTGTGAACTGTCCAATTGCGGTGCAGCTTGAGGGGGTTGCATAGGTAAATCTTGACAGAAATTGCACTGATGATTTATTTAGCTCTTCGTATTCCATTGAAGATCTTGGTGTTCTCACATATTTTGTATGTTATTTATGGTTATGGTTGTTAAGTGAGCCTGCAAGCGTAAACATTTATCCTGCTAGAATGGTGAGTACATTTCTAAAATGAACAATGTATGTTGTTCATCAGGGCATGGTAAGATGAGAGGTGCAAGTTTAGACGTATCAGTACCATACACACTAATTCAGCAGTTTGGAGATTTGGGCTAAAAATTTGCTATTGGCCAGAATCCTGTCCTCAATGTTGCCTTTCCTCTTTCCCATGCCATCTGCTTCCAGCTAATAGGGGTCTGAATTCCCCTCTTTAGAGTTGATACAGTCAATAAAATCAGCCACTGTGTACTTGGGGCAGGTATTTTCTTGAAAGTGGAAGTCTCAAATAACAACATAAAACAGTCAGAATTGCTGCTGTTAGCAGAAAGAAAAGAACTAAATTTCCTAAATCACTTTAAACCCAATTATAAGTGCTTCACTGTCAGAACATGAAACACCAAAATGCTTGAATTGTAACAACATGATCCCACAAACAGCTGTGGGGTGGGTGCAGGGCAAGGGGTGGATTCAGCTTTTGGGTGCTGTGTAACTTTTAATTTTGAAGCAGCTGATCAGCTTTTGTTCATTTGCTGAAATGACAGCAAATGTGCTGGTGTGCAGCATTCATAAATTGGTGTCTGCCATTCTTCCGGCATTGGTTTGAAATGTTAGTTTTTTGTGAAGAATCCAGATCCCAACTGTTGGTTTAGCAGCAGTTCATGCTTGGTGAGCAGATTTAGAAAGCAACATCAAAGAGTGTTGACCTCAAGCTGTTAGCTGAAGTTAAGTGGGAGAGCTATCAGCTCAGAATTCAGTATTGGAGTAGAGCATCAGTTGGTAGGAAAAGTTGATTGAAATGCAGCAGATCAGTGGGAAAATGTATATGCAGCTGCTACCCAACATGAAAATGAGAATTTTATTAGATTGAAGTTATAGAATATTGACACTTATTTGCATCACCTTGAATTTACACAGCACTTTAAGGTACCAAAAACTTAGCAAGGCTTTCAGCAAATAAATGTGATGAATGTATGCTTCACCAAGAAGATGATTTTCAGACATAACCAAAGTCTCAGTTAAAAACAGGATGCATTCCTACTACCATGGTACTTGCTCAAGGTAGGTTGGGAATCAGATCAACTGCTCGCTTCCTGGTGATGGACAGCCAATTATGTTTGGAATAATTTGGTGGTCGCATCGGCATTTTGCCATTAGCAAAGGGGCTCACCAGCTTGTGAGAGGCCACTGGCTCATTGAAAATGGTCTCCTCCTGCAGCAGAGCTCAGAGCCAGAGGCTTCATGCTTGTTAAAGAAAGCTGCAAGCTCTTCAAGGGTGCCCCCATGTTTCAGCGCCCACGCAATCTTGATTTGCCTCAGCCATGCTCACTTCTCCTGCTGAGGATGTGAAGGCACCAGAGCTGCTGTCAAATTATGAGGCCACTTTGTGGAGGATTACTGAGTCAGTCTTTGCTACTGGGAGGCGTGAGCTTGGGGCTGCATTTAGTTCTGACATCAGGGTCCTGAAGTCTACAACAAAATCCAGTGCATAGAGGAGACCATTCTACCTGCAGTGGCTGTGTCACCACTTTGAGACAGCTATCCCATTCATCTTTGCTCATAGCCCTACAATATAGAATCACAGAATCCCTACAGTGCAGAAAGAGGCCATTCAGCCCATCAAATCTGCACTGATCCTTCAACGACTGTTCCACCCAAACCCTGTAATTCCACATTTGCCATTAGCTAACTCACCTCACCTGCACATCCCTGGATAATATGGGACGATGTAGCATGGCCAATCCAAGTAACCTGCACATCTTAGTACTGTGGGAGAAACCAGGAGCAGCAGGCAGAAATCCACGCAGACACAGGAAGAACGTGCAAACCACAGAGACAGTCACCTGAGGCTGGAATCTAACCGGGGCCCTGGCATTATGAGGCAGCAGCATTAACCATTGAGCCACTGTGCTGCTATATGGAATCAAAATTTTCACAAAAAGAAAAGGGTGTAAACCCGAAATGTCAACTTTCCTGCTCCGCTGATGCTGCCTGACCTGCTGTGTTCCTCCAGATCCACACTGTACTGGATCAGTGTCCATATGCTTTACTATGTAAAGTGTAAGAGCAGATTGCCTGAGTACAGAAATGGTAGATGTATCGTGTGTTGAATTAAGTGATATGATGGCACCTGAGGTACGACCAGAGAGTAGTGACATGGGGATTGTTCTTCAAGGTGTAATGGTAATGTTGTTGTAACATGATACTCCCACCCAGACATTAGCATATGTCAAGTATTACGTGTACTGAATATGATACTACCAATGATGGTCATCATTTCAAATCATTTCTGACATTGAGAATAGGGTTATAGATTTAATTGACTTTAATACTCTGAAGTCCCACAAGTCCCCAGGAGGGTGAATATTTAAGGAGGGTCTTGGGAACACCCGATGGAGTACAGCAATTCAAGCAGCCCACTCACCACCCCCTTCTCAAGGACGACTAGGGATGGGGAACAAATGCTGGCTTTACAAACAAAACTGATTAAACATTTGGATGAGATAACAAGGTGTAGAGCTGGATGAACACAGCAGGCCAAGCAGCATCAGAGGAGCAGGAAGGCTGACGTTTCGGGCCTAGAGCCTTCATCAGAAAACTGATCTCCTACTCCACTGTATTGATGCAGAACTTCAGTATCCCATTTTTAAGATTTGGTGAAATAATATTAGGATTCCAAATATCTGGCATGGGTAGGAGGAAAATCTGATGCAATGGGAGTAGCACAAAATTCTTTTTGGTCTTGTACAACAGTTTGCTGACTCACCCAAGGAAATTACACTGGGCACTTGCAGCATTCTGTAGCCTGGATCCATTTTCTCGTAAGTATCATAGCTCCCATTCATCTTGGCCTAAGGCCAACGTGGCGTTAACAGGTCTGAAATATGCTGTTGAACAATGAAAACCTACTATCCCTGTTTTGATATTAATGTGCAACATAATAGTTTTAATAAATAGGAATGAATAGACTAAATAGTTGCTTTCTGTAGTTTGAAGAAATTGGTTAACCAGCAGTATCATTTCAGTGGCCATAATTAATGGAAAATGCTACAATGCACAGCAAGAGTACCCAGATATAAACATGGAGAGACTTCATAAATGATTTAAAGACATGTCTTCAAAATGGAAATTAATCTTTGTTTTCCATTGCTTCACAACTATAGCCATCAGCAGTGGTACATAGGTTATTAAATTTGAAAAGGAGGATAAATTATTCAAAGAGAAAAGAAATGGGGGTGATGGTAATATTTCTTTGAATCATAATTTTACTAAAGTTTCTCACATAGGGTGAACACAGATATCACCAAAGAAAATGAGGAGGAAACTACATGCAAGACCAAGAAGCCCAACCAAAAGGCTGCAGATGTTGAAGCAGTGCAGTGGTACAACAAAAACAGAAATTGCTAGAGAAACTCAGCAGACCTAGCAGCATCTGCGGAGACAAAGCAGGGTTAATGTTTCGAGTCCAGTGACCCTTCTTTAGAATAGTTTGTTCATGGTTTGATGGTACTGTGCAAACGGTCTTCCTAATACAGGCTGTGATTGTTGATTCTGGAAGGAGGGGAAAGCTGGTGAAGACTATAAGTTAGTAGGAAAGGGTATTGTAATGAATGCTACCAAAGTGGTTGAGGTATTTTGAGCCTATGCTGACATTATGGAAGACTGCAATGCATTATTGACCAGATATTTTGTTTTTGTGATGTTGGTTGATGGTTAAACATTGACCAGGATACTGGGTGATGCTTTGGAGTCTTTCCATTTATCTCTGGTGGAAAATGGAACTTCAGTTTAATATCTCATCTGAAAGACACCATCTCTGATGGTGCATCACTCGCACACCATTGAATTATTGGCCCAGCTTATTATACACTTAAGACTCTAGATTGGGGTTAGAACCTACAACTTTTGACTTGAACCAGAAGGTTACCACAATGAGCAAGGCAGATACCAATTCTAGCAATCCTGTTCACCAGTAATACAACAGATCTATGAAAATGATGCATATAACAACTCAGCATGTTCTTTTTTCAAAATTCAGCTATCTGCAAAGAGTTTAACAAAACACATGCAACTTAGCAACAGATATATTGAAAATGAAAGTGTGGCATGGGAATGCCTTAAAGTTATTAGTATTCAAGTTTGGCATTAATTGTGCATTAATGTTAAATAAGAAATATTTTACTTTTCAGTCAGAAAATAAAGAAGTGTGGTACCCAGGAATTGCCATTCTATCATTCAGCAGCATTGCTGTAATTACTGTCTATCATGCTTAGAAACAGGAATGTAGAAACTATAAGGTTGTAAAACTAAAGGACTGGCAAAATGTGTGTCATTGCAATGTAAAGTTGATACTAATTAGAAGTTACTTTGAGAATCTAATAATTAATCATCAAGGTTTTAACTTTTAAAACTGGTTTCTATGAAATTAACATGTAAGTATTGTAAAAACAAAATATTTTAGAAACACACAACACGTCAGGCAGCCATTTTGGAGAGAGAAACTGTTAACATTTCAGATTGATGAACTGTCATCAGAACAGGTTATCAAACAGAACTATTGGTCCAGAACCTGGAAACATAAGTCAGTAAGTTTTAAATTCCGTTGAATCCCTACAGTGTGGAAACAGGTCATTCAGCCCAGTGAGTCCACACTGACCCTCCAAAGAGCATCCCAACCCAGACTAACCCACCTACCCTATCCCTGTAACCCTGCATTTCCAATGGCTAATCCACCTACCCTGCACACCCCTGGACACCTAAAGGTAATTTAGCATGGCCAATTCACTTAACCCACACCTCAATAACCTGCCCTTCCTCTTTATCGGGGCCCTTGCCCACCATATTTTTTTTCTGGAGAGGTAACAGAGGAATGAAATATGGCCTACTATCTCAGAAGCAATAATTTATGTTAATTACTTGGATGAAGAGACCAAATATATGTTTACTAAATTTTTGGATGATACAAAAGTAGATAGGAAGATAAGTTTTGAAGAGAAACTAGAGTCTGCAAAGGGATATAGTTAGTTTAATATCAGGGACTTGCCCCATCAAACTGAGTTTGTGAGACTGGGATCATGGACTTTCACCATTGGGCTGGGGTTTGCGAGACTGGTGCCCTGGAATCTGAGACAAAGGTCCAAGTGCCACCATTGTCAAAGTCCCCAATAGAGAGAAGGCAGTGTGAGATTCACTCATTAGTTTGTATATATCTCTAATATATATTACGTAGATTTAGCTCATAAATTTGCTTTATATTAAAGTGCATGTCGTCTTGTAATCAATTTATCTGACCCTAAAGAACCCATTAGATACCTTCAGCCTCACAATACAGTGGGCCACACCAGTATCCATTGGAGTTTAGAAGAATGAGGGATGATCTCCTTGAAACATATAAAATCCTGTTAGAATTTGACAAGGTGAATGCTGAAAGTATGTTTCCTCTTGAGGGAGATACTGGGAGTAGGGGTTACAGTTTAAAAATAAAGGATCTACTGTTTAAGACTAAGGTGAGGAGAATTTTTTTGTCTGAAGATAATCTTTGTAACTCTTTCTCCCGGAGGGGCTGTGCAGTAGGGTCATTGAATAATTTTAAGGTAGACAAAAATTCTTAACAATTAAAGGTGTCAAAATTTAATGGAGTAGTTGGAAGTATGGGATTGAGACCACAATCAGATCAGCAATGATATTATTAAATGGCGGAGCAGCTCCTACTCCTACTTCAAATTTGCATGTTCTTAAATAACCATGGTAATGGATGAATGACTGGTTAGAAGGCCCACTTTGATTGTTAAACCTCACCACTTATCCCCATGCCACCTCCATGCCCCTTAAACCTGCTGTGCCACTTCTATAGCCAATCATCCATTATCAGCTACGAGGGAACCTCAGGAGCTATGTGGGATGGAAAGAAACCGAACTAACAATTTTGGGGAACCCCTATACACATTTGATACTGAAAAAAACTCTCAATCGTGAAACTCATCAAAAAATTTAAATCCACTGAGATAATCAAGCTGTTGTAAAACAAACAATTATTCACTAACCACATCCAAGACATACAATTCTTTAAGAGTTAAAGAACCTTAAGAGCTTCTTAAAGTGTGAACTCAGCCCCTTACTGAGATAAATGATTTTGGAGCTTTTGAAATACAACAAGCATTCATAATGACTTAACTTTAATAACCACTTTGGCAAATGTCAACAATGCAGTCTATTAAAACTGCAGGGACAGATCATGAGATAACAAGGTGTAGAGCTGGATGAACACAGCAGCCCAAGCAGCATCAGAGGAGCAGGAAGGCTGATGTTTCGGGCCTAGATCCTTCTTC
>NW_025972170.1:0-9901 GCF_021869965.1 Rhincodon typus
CTTCTTTAGAAATGGGCATTTCTAAAGAAGGGTCCAGTCTCAAAATGTCAGCTTTCCTGCTCCTCTGATGCTGCTTGGCCTTCTGTGTTCATCCAGCTCTAGACCTTGTTATCTCAGTACTTAGGCTAATTGACATTCCTCTATTTACTGGACGAGCCATTGGAAAGGGTGTGGAGCTGGATGAACACAGCAGGCCAAGCAGCATCAGAGGAGCAGGAAGGCTGACGTTTCGGGCCTAGACCCTTCTTCAGAAAATGCAAGGTTACAGGAATAGGGTAGGGATTGGGTCAGGCTGGGGTGCTGTTTGGAGGGTTGGTGTGGACTCAATGGGGCGAATGGCCTGCTTCCACACTGCAGTGAGTCTATGTGGTAAGGGGTGAAATTTTTAAAGAATAAACTTCTAAGTCAGTGAAGTAACAAAGAAGACATCCAATGTTCTCTCCAACCTTTATATCATGCATAGCCTATTCATTTAAAGGAGCAGTTTCTTTAAACGTTTTTGTCTGGTTGCAGATGTGTGGTGTTCAGAGGAACAATTTGTAAGTGGCCTGTGCTGTACCTTTTTCAGGTTGTTGCACAGCCATGCACTCTTGTAGCCTAATGGGAACATCGAAGGTAACCTACGAACAGCGCATCTTTGTCGCTGAAAAGCATGGAATCATGACTTGCATTACAGGTAGTTTTGCTATAATGCGTGTTTCATTAACGCAAGTTAGCTGTAATGCGATTGAATAGTGGATGCTGTTCTGATAACACGAACTTTCTGCTGTACTAATCTAGCAATTTTCTATAGCGATTTCCCTACAATGCGATTTTCTCTGGTGATTTTCTATAGCATGAGGTCATGCGAGAATGCAACTATCAGGTTATAGGAGAACTACCTGTACTTGCCATGGGGTGAGTGACCTGGTGTTTGCAGTCAACAGCTGTGTGTGCGCATGTCATTGAGTTTTACAATGATATGTGAGTTTTAAAGATGGAAGCCGTTTTCTGCACGCTGTGTCCGTGCTACCTCTTTGAATGCACTATTAAATAAGCCCCACTCCTCTGCTCTTTTCCTGTAGCCCTGCAGAATTAGTTTCCCCCTCAAGTATTTATCCAGTTCCTTTTTGGAAACAACTTCAGAATCTTGTTTCCATCATCCTCTCGGGCAGTGTTTTCCATATGATGGCAAATTAGCACATCATCAAAGATTCTCCCAATTTTGCCACTGGTTTCTTTATCAAGACTTCTCTGTATTTCTCACCCAGTAATTTTTCAGATGCTTAATCTGACATGTCAAATGGCCTTTCTGATTTGTGTTTGTCTAATGAAATCACCCAGGGAGACGCCGTGATTTCTGCCAAAATCTCAAAATAGCATTCATGAAGGGGAGGTGGAAGACGATATTTCCTACCAAACCCCCATCTGTCCTCATTGGCTGTTCTTGCATACCCACTTTCCACCATAAGTCATTGGGAAATAATTAGGAAAAAAGACCTAAATCATTTGTCTTGCTTCCTTTTCCTCTGTCTTGCTGAGTGAAGTCAATTGCAGTGCACTCCCTGCTCCCTCAGCCAAAATTCGCTCACATTGCACATGCAGAGATCTTAATGTCTGACTTAATATTTGACAGATGATGTAGTCATACTTGATTTGTTAATCCAGCAGGACCTCTGTGTACCATTTGACATTCCTGTACAAAGGCTTGTATGAAACCCATCAGACTATAACATCAGCTGGCTGTGGCGAAACCGGAGAATCCTTTTAAAGCCAGAGGCTAACTAATGTGGTAGTTATGTGGTTTTATTTTCCATTGTACAGTATCAAATTGCCATTTAAATGCAGAAGGTTCATGATATAATATGTGGAATTGAAGTACAGTTTGAGCTGAGGCAGAATTAGCAACGAAATATTCCTGAATGCAGCCTGCTCAGAAGAGCTCCAGGTGTAAAGTAAGCAATGGCAGGCATTGACTGAGCAACCTCCCAAAATAACACAGAACACAGAATAGTACAGCACAGTACAGGCCCTTCATCCCACGATGTTGTGCCGAACTTTTACCCTAAACCTAAGGCCTATCTAACCTCCACCCCTACCTTATACTATCATCCATATGCCTATCTAATAGCCGCTTAAATGCCCCTAATGAGGCCGACTTCACTACCCTCTCCGGCAATGCATTCCACGCCCCGACTACTCTCTGAGTAAAGAACCTACCTCTGACGTCTCCCTGATATCTACCTCCTTTCACTTTAAAACTATGCCCCCTCGTAATAGCTACCTCCACCCGAGGAAAAAGTCTCTGGCTGTCCACTCTGTATATACCTCTGATCATTTTGTACGCCTCTATCAAGTCACCTCTCATCCTTTGTCGTTCTAAAGAGAAAAGCCCGAGCTCTCTCAACCTTTCCTCGTAAGACCTTCCCTCCATTCCAGGCAACATCCTGGTAAATCACCTCTGCTCCTTTTCCAACGCTTCCACATCTTTCCTGTAATGAGGCGACCAGAACTGGACACAATACTCCAGATGTGGCCAAACCAGGGTTTTGTATAGCTGGAGCATAACCTCACGGCTCTTGAACTCAATCCCTATAATGAAAGCTAACACACCATACGCCTTCTTAACAACTCTATCCACCTGGGTGGCAGCTCTCAGGGAACTGTGGACATGAACCCCAAGCTCCCTCTGCTCCCCCACACTACCAAGAATCTTTCCGTTAACCCTGTATTTCAAGTTTGTCCTTCCAAAATGAATCACCTCACACTTTTCAGGGTTAAACTCCATCTGCTACTTCTCAGCCCAGGTCTGCATCCTATCAATGTCCCTTTGTAACGTAGAACAGCCCTCTGCACTACCCACAACTTGACCCACCTTCATATCGTCCGCGAATTTACTAATCCACCCTTCCACTCCTACATCCAAATCATTTTCAAAAATCACAAATAGAAGTATACCTAGAAAAGATCCTTGTAGTACACCACTCGTAACTGAGCACCATGTTGAATATTTTCCGTCCGCTACCACTCTTTGTCTTCTAAGGGTCAGTCAGTTCTGAATCCAATCTGCCACATTTCCCCCTATCCCATGCCTTTTTACCTTCTGCATGAGCCTACCATGGGGAACCTTCTCAAACGCCTTACTTAAATCCACGTATACCACATCCACTGCTCTACCTTCATCCACGTGTTTGGTCACCTCTTCAAAGAATTCAGTAAGGTTTGTGAGGCATGATCTACCCCTCACAAATCCATGCTGACTATCATGAATCAAACTGTACCTTTCCAAATGATCATAAATCCTGTCTCTCAGAGCCCTTTCCAAAAATTTACCCACCACTGACGTAAGACTGACTGGCCTGTAATTTCCAGGGTTATCCCTATTCCCTTTTTTAAACAAGGGAATGACGTTTGCCACTCTGCAATCTTTCATCACTTTACCCGTAGACAATGAGGACGAAAAGATCATCGCTAAAGGCCCTGCGATCTCTTCCCTCGCTTCCCATTGAATCCTCGGATTAATCCATTCAGGCCCGGGGGACTTCTCTATCTTCAAGTTCCTCAAAATTCCTAGTACATCTTCCTTCCTAACATTGACCTCCTCTAGCCTACTAGCCTGTTTCACACTGTCCTCCTCTACAACTAGGTCCCTCTCAGTTGTAAATACCGAAGAAAAGTATTCATTAAGGACCTCTCCTATCTCTTTAGGCTCCGTGCACAAATTCCCTTTACAATCCTTGATTGGCCCTACCCTTTCTCTGGTCATTCTCTTATTCTTCACGTACGTGTAAAAAGCCTTGGAGTTTTCCTTGATCCTATCTGCCAAGGCTTTCTCATGCCCCTTTTATAGCTCTCCTAAGCCCTTTCTTCAGCCCCTCCCTGGCTAACTTGTATCCCTCTAGAACCTTTTCCATTCCTTGTTTCCTAAACCTTATATAAGCATCCTTCTTCCTCTTAACCAGTCGTTCAACCTCTCTTGAGAACCAAGGCTCCCTCACTCGACCGCATCTTCCCTGCCTGCTAGGGACAAACATTTCGAGCACATGCAGTATGCATTCCTTAAACAATCTCCACATTTCAATAGTGCCCTTCCCTGACAGCAACTGTTCCCATTTTGTTACCCAGTTCTTGCCTAACAGAATTGTAATTACCCTTTTCCCCCCCCAATTATAAACCTTACCCTGCTGTATGTACCTGTCCTTTTCCATGACTATTGTAAAAGTAAGAGTTATGATCGCTACCACCAAAATGCTCTCCTACCAACAGGTCTAACACTTGGCCCGGTTCATTGCCAAGGACCAAATCCAAAGTGGCCTCTCCTTGTGTTGATCTATCTATGTACTGTCAGGAATCCTTCCTAAACGCACTGGACAAAATCCGCTCCATCTAAACTATTACAACTAAAAAGTATCCAATCAATATTTGGAAAGTTGAAGTCACCCATGACTACAACCCTGTGACTTCTGCACCTTTCCAGTATCTGCCTCCCAACCCGCTCCTCCACTTCTCTGCAACTATTAGGCAGTTTGTAAAAAAACTCCCAACAAAGTGACTGCTCCTTTCTTGTTCCTGATCTGAACCCACACTGACTCTTTAGACATATCATTCTCGAACTACCTTTCAGTAGCTGCTATACTAGCCCTGAGTAGCAATGCCACTCCCCCGCCTCTTTTACCACCCTCCCTATTTCTTTTAAAGCATCTAAATCCCGGAACTTCCAACAACCATTCCTGTCCCTGAGTTACCCAAGTTTCTGTAATGGCCACAACATCGTAGTTCCAATTATTGACCTATGCTCTAAGTTCATCCGCCTTATTTCTGATACTTCTAGCATTGAAGTATACACACCTCAAACCATCTGTGTCCACAATTATGCTCCATCGGCCGCATTTCTTTATTAAAAACCTCACTCCCTGTAGTGTCTGTTGGAAGGCTGAATACCTCATCCTCTGAATTAAAAATCCGGTTCCCCACCCCCCGCCAATCTAGTTTAAACCATCCCGTTTCGCTCGAGCAAACCTCCCTCCCAGGATATTTGTGCCCTTCCGGTTCAGGTGCAACCTGTCCTTACTGTACAGGTCCCACCTTCCCCAGAATGTGCTCCAATTATCCACACAATGGAAGCCCTCCCTCCCACAACAGCCCTGTAGCCACGTGTTTAGCTGCACTCTCTCCCTATTTCTTACCTCGTTATCACATGGCACTGGTAGTAATCCAGAGATAACTACCCTGTTTGTCCTGGACTTCAGCTTCCAACCTAACTCCCTGTACTTGTTTTTCACATTCTCTGTCCTTTTTCTCCCATGTCATTGGTACCGATGTGTACCATGACTGCTGGTTGCTCACCCTTCC
This sequence comes from Rhincodon typus, assembly GCF_021869965.1. Classification (NCBI taxonomy): domain Eukaryota; kingdom Metazoa; phylum Chordata; class Chondrichthyes; order Orectolobiformes; family Rhincodontidae; genus Rhincodon; species Rhincodon typus. Next base: position 5,332 of record NW_025972170.1, read on the forward strand.
CCTTAAGGATCTTGAAGACACGATCTGAGACATCACAGACCCTGGCACCCGGGAGGCAACATACCATCCGTTCATCTCGTTTGCGTCCACAGAACCGCTTGTCTGTGCCTCTTACCATTGAATCCCCCACTACAATTGCTCTCCTATTCTCCCTGCTTCCCTTCTGTGCCACAGGGCCAGGCTTAGTGCCAGAGACCTGTCCACTATGGCCTTCCCCTGGTAGGTCCTCCCCCACCCTGCCCCCGCCAACAGTATCCAAAACGGTATACTTATTTTTGAGGGGAACAGCCACAGGGGATCTCTGCACTGTCTGCCTATTCCCTTTCCCCCTCCTGACAGTCACCCAGCTACTTTTTTCCTGTACCTTGGGTGTTACCACCTCCTTATAACTCCTCTCTCTCACCCCCTCAGCCTCCCGAATGATCCAGAGTTCATCCAGCTCCAGCACCAGCTCCAGTTCCCTAATGCAGTTTGTGAGGAGCTGGAGTTGGGTGCACTTCTCACAGGTCAAGTCAGAGGGGACACCAGCAGTGACCCTTACCTCCCAAATCCTGCAAGAGAAGCATGCAACTGCCCTAGCTTCCATTCCCTCTACTTTAGATTTCCAGAAGAATTTAAAATAAAGCCTTACCTTACCGACCCTCCACATAGTCTTTTTTTTCGGTTAGAGGAGGAGGATGGGTGGGAGACACTACAAGTCCAGTAGGATTTCAACCATTGGCTTTTCAGCCCAACTGTGTTCAGTGATGGGAGTGAACAGTCTCTGTGACATCATTTCCCAAAAAATAAAACTACGATAGCTTATTATTTCTTTTGAAATCATAATGCCTTCGTAAATTGACAATGCATTTATCTCACTCTGAAGACTCATCATAGTGTTCGTGAAATGTCGCTAATATGATTTTTGAGGCCTTAGATGACCATGTGCTTTCATATGTGATATACATGTGATTTCGACATTGTAATCTTCTGTAGTACTTTGTAACACATTGTCTTCACTCTTGTATCTTTGAGGGTATTGCTTGCCTCTGGCTGGGTTCTAACCCTTTCATGATCTAACAGTGCAATATTTCTTACTTTATCAGAGCACTGTTCTGCAGGCAACCCCATTGAAATCCAGATGGAAAGAGTGGTTTACTTTTTTAAGTTCAATTATTTATCCTTGAATAAATAGGCAGTCAAAAGAATGACCATTTTTCCTGCAAATTGTGTTAATAATTGTGAAGTGAAACCACCTCCCCCTCCCCCCGCCCCCCACCACCCCAACCATGAATGGCTATCCTGCCACTATAAATGATGAAAATAGCCTTAGGGACTTGTGCATTATGGTTTACATTCATAGGAGTGTCATGTCATGGTTGACAATTTGCTGAGTTGCAGGATTGTAACATGAAGCAGATTTTGTTTTTCCCTCAGTCTTACATCACTGATAGCAATAATGATCCATTAGATAGGTTTAACTCTTTCAAACCTAATTCAATAAATAAAATTAATCATGTTACAAGCCCTTAAAACTCTTTAAAATTATAAATGCAGTGCCCTGCATTCTGTAGACTTTATGTAATTCTTCATCCAAATGGTCCAACTCCTCAAATTCAGACCACTCTGCTTTGGTCCTTTTTGCACTCATGATCAAATCAAGTGGCACAGAAAGAAGCCATCTGGTACATTGCAATTGTGCTGACTTTTTTAAAATGGCTTTCCAACTTACTTCCTCGTTCTTCCTCCATTAGCTGCAAATCATCTAGGCTGTAGATTTGTCTTTAGAACAGACGAGAATGAGGGCATATCTAATCTAATGGAAAAAAGTAAGCGACCAGATGTAGTGGGTAGGAGGGACCTACTAATCAGCTAAAATTAACATGAGCAATTATAGTTCTTTATACATGACAAAATTTATGGTAAGTATATGTGGCTCAGCACGGTAGCTCAGTGGCTAGCACTGCTGCCTCACAGCACCAGGAACCTGGGTTCGATTCCAGCTTCGGGGAACTGTCTGTGTGGAGTTTGCACATTCTCTCCGTGTCTGCGTGGGTTTCCTCCGGGTGCTCCGGTTTCCTCCCACAGTCCAAAGATGTGCAGGTTAGGTGGATTGGCCATGCTAAATTGCCCATAGTGTTCAGGGATGTGTACATTAGGTGGGTTATATCGGTCTGGGTGGGATGTTCCAAGGATCGGGTGGACTTGTTGGGCCGAAGGGCCTGTTTCCGCACTGTAGGGATTCTATGAATGATGACAGAAACTTAAACAAACCCATATAGGGTAGATATAATGGAAGCAAAAAATGCTTGGTATAAATTGGATAAATGGAAAATCATCAGTACTCTGTTACTTGGGGTGTGTCATTATGAGGGGAAATATGCACTACTCTATGACTTTTCATTCCCAAACAGCAAAAGATTTGCAAAATACCTTTTCATGAAGAAATTGGAACTTAAAAGCTTCCCATACACAACGGACAGAGAATTAAATGTTAAATCAACATAAAAGTTGGCAGTCATTAACATGCATGAACTGTGAGCGCTAAAAATTGGCATCAAATAAATTTCAGTTATTCATTAATTTTGTTCAATCTTATGCTCCAGACTCTTTGCTTTTGTGTAGGGCTGATGTCTCAGGAATAGTATTTATTGCCCAGTATGCTGTTGCTTTGTTAAAATAAAAATCAGAACACAGTCGAACAGTAGGAGGTCTGTGCTTATTTGCTATGAGCATTCAAATCTTTAGTCTGTGGATAGCCAAAGAGCTGCACTTTGTGTGTTTCTTACAATCTTTGCTTTTACCTTTTTTAGAATTGAAGTTAGAGTGAAAAGCCCAAGTTCTGACTCAGTTCAGTCAAAATTGAGTCTTAGCCAAGTTCCAGGTACTCATCCCTAATGGTTCTGAATCCATGGGGTTAATCAGTTTCATGGTTTTGAAATTATTTCACTGCATTACTTGTTTGTGGTCAATTCAGAGAAAAAAATTATTGGACTCAGTTTCTGAATAACAGGGTCAGACACTGTAATCCAGCCATTCCCAAACTCCTTTTGTTCTTTTTCGTCAGCCTTAAAGACCAGAATTAAATAAAAATGACATGCCAGCCACCATTACCAAATGACAAGCTTTTCTTTTTAGTGTCTTTTTACAAATTTAACTGCACGCATAAAACAACAGAGTTCAAATTTTTTCCGTTATCTGTGACAGATCTTACCAAACTACCACATCATTGAAATTCAAACAGGTGATACCAGTAGCGTGTGACTTGAGTGTAAACAAAGGTTGTTTCAGAGATAGTAGGAACTGCAGATGCTGGAGAATCTGAGATAACAAGGTGTAGAGCTGGATGAACACAGCAGGCCAAGCAGCATCAGAGGAGCAGGAAGGCTGACGTTTCAGGCCTAGACCCTTCATCAGAAAAGGGGGAAGGGAAGGGGGTTTTGAAATAAATAGGGACAGAGTGGGAGGCGGATAGAAGAGGGATAGAGGAGAGGATAGGTGGAGAGGAAACAAACAGGTGGAAGAGGCGGGGATGGAGCCAGTAAAGGTGAGTGTAGCTAGGGAGTTAGGAAGGGGATAGGTCAGTCCAGGGAGGACGGACAGGTCAAGGGGGCGGGATGAGGTTGGTCGGTAGGAGATGGAGGTGCGGCTTGAGGTGGGAGGAGGGGATAAGTGGGAGGAAGAACAGGTTAGGGAGGCAGGGACGAGCTGGACTGGTTTTGGGATGCGGTAGGGGGAGGGGAGATTTTGAAACTTGTGAAATCCAACTCTCCAACACCTCCTCCTACCGCCCCCTTGATCATGACCCCACCCCTGAGCACCAAACCATCATCTCGCAAACCATCCACAACCTCATCACCTCAGGTGACCTCCCACCCACGGCCTCCAACCTCATTGTTCCCCAACCTCGCACTGCCCGCTTCTATCTCCTTCCCAAAATCCACAAACCTGAATGCCCTGGTCGACCCATTGTCTCCGCCTGCTCCTGCCCCACCGAACTGATCTCCAACTATCTAGACTCCATTTTCTCCCCCTTGGTCCAGGAACTCCCTACCTATGTCCATGACACCACCCACGCCCTCCACCTCCTCCAGAACTTCCAATTCCCCGGTCCCCAACACCTCATCTTTACCATGGACGTCCAGTCCCTCTATACCTGCATTCCCCATGCAGATGGCCTTAAGGCCCTCCGCTTCTTCCTGTCCCGCAGGCCCGACCAGTCCCCCTCCACTGATACCCTCATCCGCTTAGCCGAACTCGTCCTCACACTCAACAACTTCTCTTTCAATTCCTCCCACTTCCTACAGACAAAGGGGGTAGCCATGAGTACCCGCATGGGCCCAAGCTACGCCTGCCTCTTTGTAGGTTACGTGGAACAATCCCTCTTCCGTACCGACACCGGCCCTAAACCCCACCTCTTCCTCCGTTACATTGATGACTGTATCGGCGCTGCCTCGTGCTCCCACGAGGAGCTCGAACAGTTCATACACTTCAGTAACACCTTCCACCCCAACCTTAAGTTTACCTGGACCATCTCTAACACCTCTCTCCCCTTCCTGGACCTCTCTGTCTCCATATCGGGCAACCACCT
>NW_025972171.1:0-9900 GCF_021869965.1 Rhincodon typus
GCTCCTCTGATGCTGCCTGTCCTGCTGTGTTCCTCCAGCTCCACACTGTGCTATCTCTTGGGTCATTAAGGATGGGCAGTAAATGCTGGCTTGACCAATGGTACCCATATCCCGTGAACGAGTGTAAAAATGTGCTGTTATCAGATGTGTTTGTTTTGTCTGCACTGAAGTTGTCAGGATGAAGTGAGACAACAGTTGGTTGCTTGCTCATGTTATCCTGACAACTGAGGCAACGTTTGCCTGTGTGATGTAGCGAGACTGGTTTTAGATTTCCTTCCCCAAGGTGGGTTGGGTCACTCGTTTCAATTCGGGCATCATGCCAGCTGATTTTCAGAGAACCTACCCCCACCCCCCGGCCGTCCTGTTCACAGAGAATGTGCAGTGTCTCTTTGGAACTCCCCATCTCGGAGACACGAGTGTTTCTGTACTGCCGTTGTGCTTCAGTCTCCCGCCCCGTCAGAAAAGAAGCTTACCCTTGTATGTGTGTTGTGGACCTGTGTGCTGTACAGTGCTGATGTTGTACACGCACATCAAGCTGCTCTGAGGAGGTCCAGCTGCAGAGAGGGAGAGAGGTTCCAAATATTCAACACCATCAAGCCTCTCCTGGGTGGTGAGGGGGTTACAGCCAGTGTGGGATTTTCCATTTCCCATTGCCGTCCATCCTGTGGTCTGTTGCTGTGGAGACTGCCAGGTTTTGCAATTCATTTCTGTGCCGCCTCTGATATGAAAGTTTAGACCGGCGAGTTAGCCCAAGGTATCCATTCCTCAAGACTATGATGGATTTGTTTAGATTCTGTGGGGCTTCAGTATTCCTGAAGCCATGACGTGGTTTTGAAATTTGGTCTGCCAAAGAAAAGTCAGCCTGGAGCCCAGCGATAGGTGTTGGGAACAGCTTTGAGTTTTGATGGTAAAAAGCGAGGATTCTTTTAATTCTGGAAAGGAATGTTGTAAATTTCCTGAAACAGTCAAAGGATTTTGTTTTTAAAAAAATAAACCTTACTGGAAGAGAATTAGCCGGTGCGTGGTCAGACGGGACTGAGAGGATGCTTTGTCTTGTGGAACATTCTGGAACTGGGGGACCCTGTTCGAAAATGAGGGGTCTCACAGTTAACACAGAAATGAGGAGGATTCTCCCCCCTCAGATGGGCATTAGTCTGGGAATTCTGCTTCCCGTGGAGCAGTGGAGAGTGGCTCATTGAATATATTCATGGCTGATTTAGGGAGATTTTTGATTGACAAGAGAGTCTATTTAAGACCGAGGTGAGGAATGTTTTCTCTGAGAGTGGTGAACCTATGGAATGCTTTGCCACAGAGGGCTGTCAAAGCTGGGTCATTGAGTATATTCAAGGCTGAGATAAACAGATGGATTTTTAAGGCGATCAAGGATTATGGGGGAAAAGGTAGGAATGTGGATTATCAGGTCAGCTGCGTTGTCTGCATGGTTGGCTTGTGAAGCAGCATGATGCCAACAGTGTGGGTGTAATTCCCTTCACTGGCTGATGTTACCGTGAAGGACGCCCCTTCTCAACCTCTCCTCCCTCACCTGAGGCATGGTGACCCTCAGGTTAAACCACTACCAGCCGTGTCTCTCTAATGAGAGAGCAGCCCTATGATCTGGTAAGACTATGATAATTTGAATTGACTGGCAGAGCAGACTCAATGGGCTGAATGGCCTACCTCTGCGCTAATGATCTTATAGTTGCTGTATTTAGTTACAACACAAGGTTGACGGCACTTTGGGAGCATGAAGACTATCTGCCAGAGAGTGTATATGAACAGGTGGTTGCATTGGGATGTTTGGTGCTTTCCAAAGCCCCTGGACAGACGGAAGAGTTCACACCCCGTGAGGTGTTTCTGGAATGTAGTTGTTGCTGCTGATATGGAGGGAAATTTGCAGTGGGTTCATGCAGAGCAAGCTGCCAAAAACAGCTGTGAGAAAATGTTCAGTTAATCCATTTAAGAACAGGAGTAGGACATTTGTCCCTTCAATGGCTGCTGATCTATCCAATAGGATTGTGGCTGATATTCCAGGCTAAATCCACCTCTCCGAGTACTGTTTGTTCATGACATTGATGTGGAAAATACTGGCATTTATTACCTATCTCGAATTGCCCTGAAGAAGGTGGTGGAGAACCATCTTGATCCACCGTAGTCTTTGGGACATCCACTGCTATAGAGAGGGCATTCCACAGCTTTGACTGGATTGACCAGAATTCTTGGTCTCCAAAGATTCATTTACTCAAAAGTCTGAGTACCCATAATCCTCAGCGATGGAGCACTATAAAGATTTGGAATCTTCCAACTGAAGAAATATCTCCTTAGCTCTGTCCAAAATGGCTGACCCATGAATCTGGGACGGTGAGCCAACATTTAGCTCTTTTTGCAAGGCTCTCTGCATCAAAGCTACCAAAACATTTTGGAACGTTACTCAGTTCAGTCAGAGCACCTCTTATTTTTCCAACTTCTGGAAAATACAAACTCATTCTGCTCCCTGGAAAGCTGCCCCTTCACCCCGGTAACCAGCCTAGCGATCCCTTGGCAAAGTCAGCCATTGGTAATTATGATCTTCAGTTGTTGGAGAGGTGAAAACGTAATCTTTTAATGTTGCAGTTCGAGGGTCAAAGGTTGAAAGTGATGACGTTGGACAGCAATGAGATAGGGCTGGAGAATTGGACTCGCTGGGTTGCTCTTTCAAGAGCCAGTACAGACACTGTGAGCTGAATGGCCTCCTTCTGTACCGTAACATTCTGTGATTCTAATAGTCAGGACACAGGAGGAAATGCTTTGGTCTTTCTGTGAATATCATTGCATCGGATGTTCTGAGAGGCAATAGTTTAACATTTTACCTAAAAGGGCAGCTGTGCAGGTGGATTGCTGTGTGAGAGTCTAAACAATAATTTGGCTGATTTAAAATGTTGGTCATTTTTCACCTTGCGTTTTGGGGATTGGATCTGCTGGAACGCAATTGAGTTTCTTCAAACAGACCCCACGTAGAGATTCTGACTGATGGGCACTGTGTATCTGGCAAGAACCATTCGTTCTTTTTCCCATTTCCAAGTGGTAACTTGGTAGGGCAGGTTAGATTAAAAAATACACTGAAGTATTCCAGTTTCCAGTCAGTAATTGAAAGTATTAAGGCACTTGAGGTAATTGCAAAAGGAATTAAAGATGAGATAAGGAGAATGATTCTTTAACTTTCCCAGTTGTCAGGATCAGGAATGTTCCACCTGAAAGTACACTTGGGAACAACTTTCAAAAGGGAATTTGGAAACATACTTGAGAAGGAAAAGTAAATGTCCAGGGGCTGTGCAAAGTAAGCTGTAGGGGCATGACCTTTTCAAAAAGGTAATATAGGGAGAACCGGCACATGTTACAAATCTGTACCTCTAGTCAACTGTTCATGAAATAACATTTGCTGCTTATGGATTGCAAAAAGGCATTTAGTTGTAAGCAACTCTGAAATTGATACAAGGTCGACTGATGAGAAAATTGAGGTGAAATATGCATTTGATTAGCAACTGAAGGGAAGACCGTACCAAGGTGGAATTGGCTTAGCTCCTGGGGAAATGACAATTTGTGATGAATATAAAGAGGGTGGAAATAACAAACTCAATCGCGAGCAACTGGGGAATACAGCGGCTGCTGCCGTTTTAAAACGGAAACCAAAAAAATGTTGGAAGTTACCATCGGAATATTGTTGCTGAGGTATTTATGGTGATCCCGGCCAATTGACTGACCAGCAAGAATTGATTTGTCTCATGGTTAAAAAATGTTCCCATTAAAGAGGATGCACAGCAAAGTGTCTGATTCACCTCAGTTAGTTAGCCAAAGGGAGCAGAAGTAATACAATCATAAAACCTGTGTTGCTGATGTGCATTTCATGGACTCAATAAATCACGATGCAATTTTGAGCCAGTGAAACACTTTTTTTATTTTTTTTTTCCTTTCTGTATTCCTCCACACTACCACTGAACTAAAAGGGAGCCCAAGCAGCAGTGTTTATATTTTCCCCAAGTCACCCTTGGCTGTGTGTGATTGATTTTGATTTTATTGATTTTGATTTTATTGCCATGTGTACCAAAATAGTGGAAAGCTTTGTTTATGAGCGGCACAGGCAGATCACAGCAAGCAAAGGATGTACAGATCAAAAAGACTTAGAGGCATACAGATTACGTTATATGAGGCTACAGTTCATTCAACAGTCTGATAACGGCCAGAAAGAAGCTGTTCCTGAACCTGCTTGTGAGTGTGTTCAGGCTTCTGTATAGAAGGACACCATTGTGCAAAAGCTTTATTCTATATTTTCCGCCGCCAGGAAAACACCATGGGGCTAGTGAAACATGAACAAGTAAAACCTGATAAGGGAAATGCTTATGTGAAAAAAGTGACATCGGGGCAGGAGAGAAGGAGGTGTTTACATTAAAATAGTACACTCTCTTTTTAAAGTGTAGTCACTGCTGTAGGAAGCTCCACAATCAATTTGCACACAGCCAGCTCCAACACACAGCTGTGAGCCAGTGACCAGAAAGGCTCATTTTTTGATGTTGATTATTCAATAAGAAGTGGCCCAGTCATTGGGGAAAGCTCCTGCACGTCTACAAGACAGCCTTGAAGGATCTTCACATCAGATGGAGCAGGCAAAACCTAGATTTACCAATCATTTCAAAAGGCAACATCTCTGAAAATGCTGTGCTCCCTCGGCGCTGACCCTCCGGCGGCACGGCGCTCCCTCGGCACTGACCCTCCGGCACAGTGCTCCCTCAGCGCTAACCGTCTGACGCGGCTTTTCCTTGGCGCTGATCCTCCAACAGCACAGCAATCAAGACAATCTCAACTGTTTGTGACAAGTGACCCCTGACAGGATGGAAGGTATTGCAGAGAAATTTGCTGATGACAGAAAAGTATGTAGGAAGATAAATTGTGAAGAGAACATTGGAAGCCATAAATGGGAATTGATCGCTTCAGTGAATGAAAAGATGTGGCAAGCGGAGTACAGTGTGGGAAAACATGAAATTTTCCCTTTTGGCAGGGCAAATGAAAAAGCACCTTATTTTGAGAATTGAGAAGTTACAGTGGTTGCTCGTTGTCCAACTGCATGAGTTGCAAAAGGTTAGCATGCTGATTATATTATGTAGCTGTGAAAGCTGATAGAATGTTATAATTTATCTTGAGAGAAATTGAATACAAAAGAACAGAGGTTTGCTTCAGTCTGGAGTAATGTGTACGGTACTGGCCACCTTATTTAAGGAAAAGTGTCAGTGCATTAGAGGCAATTCAGAGTAGGTTCACTGGGCTAATACCTGGAATAGGAGAGTTGTCTGTCAGGAGGAAAAGTTAGACAGGTTTGGAGTTTAAAAGAATCATTGATGACTTGATTGAAACATCAAAGATCCTGAGGGGACTTGAATGGGTGGGTTTGGAAAGGATGTCTCCTGTTTGGAAAGGATCTTTAACTTGGAGCCACTTTTAAAATCTGGGGCCACCAATTTAAAACTGAGATGAGGCAGTTATTTTTCTGAGGGTCACAAGTCTTTGAAGATGATGGGGGCAGAGTCCTTGTGTATTTTAAAGGCAGATGTGTGTAGATTCTTGTTGAGAGAGGAAGTGAAAAGTTATCACAAATAAATGGGAGTGTGGAATTGAAGTTACAATCAGCTCAGCCATGATGTTATTAAATGGCAGAGCAGGCTCAAGGGGCTGAATGGCCTGTTCCTTCTTGTTTCTATTTTCATATTTCAAACATTAAAACAGTGATTGTCACAGGTAGGCAAGTGCTTTGGTAAAGCTGTAGTAAAGTTGTAAATGAGAAAGACACAGTAGTTTCTTTATCAATCTGTGTTGATGCTAATAATGTGGAAGCTGATGTAAGCTTCCCTGGTCATAAACAGTATTTCGAATAAGTGATAACTGTTTGGTAGTTACTACTCCAAATCTCCAAATCTGATGGATGTTTATAAGATGGTGAATGGCATGGATAGAGTGGAAAGTGAGGCCTTTTCCAGGGTAGAGGGGTCAATTACTAGGGGACACAGATTCAAGGTACGAGAGGGGAAGTTTCAAAGAGATGTGTGAGGCAGGTTTTTCACACAAAGGGTGGTGAGTGCCTGGAACGTGCTGCCAGAGGAGGTGGTGGAAGCAGACACAATTACAGCATTCAGGAAGCACCTGGATGAGTACATGAATAGGAAGGGAATAGAGGGATAAGGATCCTGTAACCGATGACAGTTTTAGTATGAGTCACAGAATCCCTACAGTGTGGAAACAGGCCCTTCGGCCCAACAAGTCCACACCGAACCTCAGAGCATCCCACCCAGACCCATCCCCCTATAACCCACCTAATCTACACATCCCTGAACACTACGGGCAAATTAGCATGGCCAATCCATGGAAGGGCAAAATGTGTCTGCGCAGGCTTGGAGGCCAATAGGCCTGTTCCTGTGCTGTACTGTTCTTTGCTCTCTTGTTCTAAAAAGAGCAGCCTTGATGGGTTTCAATGAAATCTGACTTGTCATTTGTACAGTCTTAACTTGGAAACATTTAACTGATTTTAACCCTCTGCTTTTTCTTCTGTATTTAGAGAGCAGATGTTTTATTGGCATGTGAAGCTGCTTTTTCCTCAGAGTCACACAGAATACACAGAGAAGAGGTAACTGTTTATCATTAAAGATACAAGGGACTGGATGTGAATTGGTGATTTTTGTTTTGGCTGATTAACTTTGTTACCAGTTGCAGCATTTCTGTTTTACTTGGACTTGTGGATGGAGAATTTGACATTTTTATGTCAGTCCGGTTTGATATCACTCATCGGTGCTGGAAGTAGTCTTTTGGCAAGTGTAGAACTGCTGAAGGAATGACTTTCTGTTTTGAGGCTTTTTGTTTTGCACTTGTCAGGACAACTAGCAAGAATACCAATGAAAAAGGAGATATTGTTCTCATTTTCTGTGATCTTCTTGTGAATTGTCCTGATGAGTTCAAAATTTAAAGTTTCTACAAAATGTGTTTTCTTTAGTGATGCTGAAATGTGGAATGTAACTGGTGTGTTGTAGTAGAAGAGGTTAAGGTACATTGTGGCAGAGGTCATAGAGTTGTAAAGATGTACATACAGAAACAGACCCTTCGGTCCAACTCACCCATGCTGACCAGATATCCTACATTAATCTAGTCCCATTTGCCAGCATTTGGCCCATATCCTTCTAAACCCTTCCCATTCATATACCCATCCAGATGCCTTTTAAATGTTGTAATTGTACCAACCTCCACCACTTCCTCTAGCAGCTCATTCCATACACACATCAATTTTTGCGTGAAAATGTTACCCCACAGGTCCCTTTTAAATCTATCCCCTCTCTCCTTAAACCTATGCCTTCTAGTTTTGAATTCCCCTACTCTGAGAAAAAGACTTTGGCTATTTACCCCATCCATGCCATCATGATTTTATAAACCTCTATAAGGTCACCCCTCAGCCTCCGACGCTCCAGGGAAAATTGCCCTTCCAGCCCCTTCAGCCTCTCCATATAGCTCAAACCTTTCAACCTGACAACATCCTTGTAAATATTTTCTGGATAAAGCAGGAATTCAGAGATTGTGGATTTGCAGCAGGCAATTAGAAAGGCTAATGGAATGTTAGCCTCTATCAGGAGGATTTGAATACAGGAGTAGCTAACCCTTACTTCATTTGTGTAAAAGTGTAGTCAGACTGCATCTGGTCTACTGTGTGCAGGTTTGATCTGCTCATATCAGGAAAGATATTATAGCCATTGAGGGAATGCAGCAAAGATTCCCCAGAATCCTTGGAATGGTGGGACTGTCCTGTGAAGAGGGATTGGAAAAACCGGAACTAAACCTGGTGTACAAAATGATCGGAGGTATAGATAGCATGGACAGCCAGAGACTTTTTCCTAGGGTGGAGGTAGCTATTACAAGGGGGCATAGTTTTAAAGTGAGTGGAGGTAGATATAGGGGAGACGTCAGAGGTAGGTTCTTTACTCAGAGAGTGGTCGGGGCGTGGAATGCATTGCCGGAGAGGGTAGTGGAGTCGGCCTCATTAGGGAAATATAAGCGGCTATTAGAAAGGCATATGGATGATTGTATAAGGTAGGGGTGGAGGTTAGATAGACCTTAGGATTAGGGTAAAAGTTCGGCACAACATCGTGGGCTGAAGGGCCTGTACTGTGCTGTACGGTTCTATTTCCAAGTTCTATATTCTCGAGTTCGAAAGAGTGAGAGATGATCTCATTGAAACTTATAAAATAACTGAAAAAGGGATAGACAGGGTAGATGCAGGTGAGATGTTTCCCCTGGGTGGGGAGTCCATAACCAGGGGAAACCATTTTAAAATAAGGGAAATGCGATTTAGGTCTGAGATGAGGAGCATGTTTGTTTGTTTTTTAAACACAGGGTTATTTTTGGAATTCCCCACACCAGATAGAAGCGCAAGTTTAGTCTTTGAGTATGTTTAAAGTAGAGATGGACAAATTTTTAAATACTAATGACATAATGCGTAATGGGAATAATCTAGGAAAAAGGGCTTTTGATTAGATGATTGGCTATGATTGAGCCTGCTCTCCCACACAATACAATGAATGGCCTACTGCTCCTATACAGGCAGGTGCACCAGTACAGCAGTGGTTGAGGTCAATGACTCTCACTGTTGTATTGCACATTGGGACTTTAGATGAGAAGTAGATTTCAGTAAAATTCCTAACACCCAGATGCTTCTAGCTAGGCTGCTCATTGCACCGTTAGAGAACTGTTTGTCCCTTCACAACCAGGTGCAGAGCTGGATGAACACAGCAGGCCGAGCAGAAAGGCTGACGTTTCGGGCCTAGACCCTTCATCAGAAATGGGGGAGGGGAAGGGGGTTCTGAAATAAATAGGGAGAGAGGGGGACGCGGATAGAAGATGGATAGAGGAGAAGATAGGTGGAGAGGAAACAGACAGGTCGAAGAGGCGGGGATGGAGCCAGTAAAGGTGAGTGTAGGTGGGGAGTTAGGGAGGGGATAGGTCAGTCCAGGGAGGACGGACAGGTCAAGGGGGCGGGATGAGGTTAGTAGGTAGGAGATGGGGGTGGGGGTTGAGGTGGGAGGAGGGGATAGGTGGGAGGAGGAACAGGTTAGGGAGGTGGGGACAAGCTGGGCTGGTTTTGGGATGTGGTATCAATGTAACGGAGGAAGAGGTGGGGTTTAGGGCCAGTGTAGGTACGGAAGAGGGATTGTTCCACGTAACCTACAAAGAGGCAGGCATAGCTTGGGCCCATGCTTTTTTCAAAGACCGCAATATCCCCCCCCCCTCAGTGGTCGAGAACGCCCTCAACCGTGTCTCCCGCATTTCCCGCAACTCATCCCTCACACCCCGTCCCCGCAATAACAACCAAAAAAGAATCCCCCTCGTCTTCACGTACCACCCCACCAACCTCCAGATCCAACGCATCATCCTCCGACACTTCCGCCATCTGCAATCCAACCCCACCACCAAAGACATCTTTCCCTCCCCACCCTTATCTGCTTTCCGGAGGGACCGCTCTCTCCGTGACTCCCTTGTCTGCTCCACACTCCCCTCCAGCCCCACCACACCCGGCACTTTTCCCTGCAACCACAGAAAGTGCTACACCTGCCCCCATACCTCCTCCCTCGCCCCCATCCCAGGCCCCAAGAAGACTTTCCACATCAAGCAGATGTTCACCTGCACATCTGCCAATGTGGTATACTGCATCTGCTGTACCCGTTGTGGCCTCCTCTACATCGGGGAAACCAAGCCGAGGCTCGGGGACCGCTTTGCAGAACACCTACGCTCGGTTTGCAATGAACAACTGCACCTCCCAGTCGCAAACCATTTCAACTCCCCCTCCCATTCCTCAGACGACATGTCCATCCTGGGCCTCCTGCAGTGCCACAACGATGC
>NW_025972172.1:0-9900 GCF_021869965.1 Rhincodon typus
TTTTCACACCTTCCAGAATTGCTAACACCTCCTCCTTATGAACCTCAGTCCCGTCTAGTCTAATAGACTGTATCTCAGTATTCTCCTGACTACATAGTATTCACACAGGAAAAAGACAGACGAAAAATATTCATTTAGCACCTCTCCTATCTCTTCCGACTCCACGCTCAACTTCCCACTACTGTCCTTGACCGGCCCCAATCTTACTCGAGTCATTCTTTTATTCCTGACATACCTATAGAAAGCTTTAGGGTTTTCCTTGATCCTACCTGCTAAAGACTTCTCGTGTCCCCTCCTGGCTCTTCTTAGCTCTCTCTTTAGGTCCTTCCTGGCTAACTTGTAACTCTCAAGCGCCCTCACTGAGCCTTCACACCTCATCTCTACATAAGCCTCCTTCTTCCTCTTGATAAGAAATTCAACTTCTTTAGTAAACCATGGTTCCCTCGCTCGACCACTTCCTCCCTGCCTGACAGGTACATACTTCTCAAGGACACGCAGTAGCTGTTCCTTGAACAAGCTCCACATTTCAATTGTGCCCAGCCCCTGCAGTTTCCTTCTCCATCCTATGCATCCTAAATCTTGCCTCATCGCCTCATAGTTGCCTTTCCCCCAGCTATAACTCTTGCCCTGCTTTATATACCGATCCCTTTCCATCGCTAAAGTAAACGTAACCGAATTGTGGTCACTATCACCAAAGTGCTTTCCTACCTCCAAATCTAACACCTGGCCTGGTTCATTACCCAGTACCAAATCCAATGTGGCCTCGCCTCTTGTTGGCCTATCTACATACTGTGTCAGGAAACCCTCCTGCACACATTGGACAAAAACTGACCCATCTGAAGTACTCGAACTATAGCGTTTCCAGTCAATATTTGGAAAGTTAAAGTCCCCCATAACAACTACCCTGTTACTTTCGCTCCTATCCAGAATCATCTTTGCAATCTTTTCCTCTACATCTCTGGAACTTTTCGGAGGCCTATAGAAAACTCCCAACAGGGTGACCTCTCCTTTCCTGGTTCTAACCTCAGCCCATACTACCTCAGTAGACGAGTTGTCATCAAACGTCCTTTCTGCCACCGTAATACTGTCCTTGACTAACAATGCCACACCTCCCCCTCTTTTACCACCTTCCCTGATCTTACTGAAACACCTAAACCCCGGAACCTGCAACAACCATTCCTGTCCCTGCTCTATCCATGTCTCCGAAATGGCCACAACATCGAAGTCCCAGGTACCAACCCATGCTGCAAGTTCACCCACCTTATTCCGGATGCTCCTGGCATTTAAGTAGACACGCTTCAAACCACCTTCCTGCCTGCTGGTACACTCCTGCAACCTTGAAACCTTATTTATGACCTCACTACTCTCAACCTCCTATACACTGGAGCTACAATTCAGGTTCCCACCCCACTGTTGAATTAGTTTAAACCCTCCCGAAGAGCATTAGCAAATTTCCTCCCCAGGATATTGGTACCCCTCTGGTTCAGGTGTAGACCATCCCGTTTGTAGAGGTCCCACCTACCCCAGAATGAGCCCCAATTATCCAGGTATCTGAATCCCTCCCTCCTGCACCATCCCTGTAGCCACGTGTTCAACTGCTCTCTCTCCCTATTCCTCACCTCGCTAGCACGTGGCACAGGTAACAAACCAGAGATAACAACTCTGTTTGTTCTAGCTCTAAGCTTCCACCCTAGCTCCTTGAATTTCTGCCTTACGTCCCCATCCCTTTTCCTACCTATGTCGTTGGTGCCTATGTGGGCCACGACTTGGGGCTGCTCCCCCTCCCCCTTAAGGATCCCGAAAACATGATCCGAGACATCACGGACCCTGGCACCTGGGAGGCAATACACCAACCGCGAGTCTCTCTCGTTCCCACAGAATCTCCTATCTGTCCCCCTAACTATGGAGTCCCCTAACTATGCCTATCTAATAGCTGCTTAAATGCCCCTAATGAGGCCGACTCCACTACCCTCTCCGACAATGCATTCCACGCCTTGACCACTCTCTGAGTAAAGAACCTACCTCTGACGTCTCCCCAATATCTTTTGTCTTTGAGTATTGGGGCATCATTTTGAAATTGTACAGGATATTGGTGAGGCCTTTTCTGTAGTGCTACATGCAGTTCTGGTCACCCTGTCATAGGAAGGATATTATTAAGCTGGAGATGGTTTAGAAAAGATTTACCAGGATGTTGTCAGAACTGGAGGGTTTGAGTTATAATGATAGGTTGGGAGTTTTTATTTTCTTTATTTATTCACGGGACAAGGGCATTGCTGGCTAGGCAGTATTTATTGCCCATCCCTAATTGCCCAGAGGGCAGTTAAGAGTCAACACATTGCTGTGGGTCTGGAGTCACATATAGGCCACATCAGGTAAGGATGGCAGTTTCCTTCCCTGAAGGACATTAGTGAAACAGAAGTTTTTTTTTTAAAACAATTGACAGTGGATTCCAGATATTTATTATTGAATGCAAATTCCATGCTGTGGCAGGATTTGAACCCAGGTCCCCAGAATGTTATCTCGGTCTCTGGATTAACAGGCCAGCAATAATACCATTAGGCTAGTGTAGGCCGGGGGTGGGGAGATTTTCAAACTGGTGAAATCCATGTTTAGGCCATTGGGCTGTAGGCTCTTGTGGCGGAATATGAGGTGCTGCTCCTCCAGTTTGCGGGTGATTTCATTGAGACATGTGTAAAGAGCACAGATGCTCTACAAAATGGTCTCTGAGTCTACACTTGGTCTCACCAATGTAGACAATCTTATCTTATCATCCCTACAGTGTGGGAACAAGCCCTTTAGCCCAACAAATCCACACTGACCCTCAGAGCATCCCACCCAGACCCATCCCCCTATAACCCATCTAATCTACACATCCCTCAACACTATGGGCAATTTAGCATGGCCAATCCAGCCAGCCTGCACATCTTTGGACTGGGAAGCCACATCAAGAGCAGCAAATACAATAGACCAAGTTGACAGATGTGCAGGTCCTTCCCCCCTCTGGTGATCAAAAATGCCCTCAACCGCATGCCTTGCATTTCCCACATTTCTGCCCTCACATCGCGCCCCCCCCCCAACAAAAATAAAGACAGAATACCCCTGTCGTCACATATCACCCCATTAACCTCTGCATCCAACGTATCATTCTCCGCCACTTCCGCCACCTACAATCTGACCCCACAACCAAAGATATATTTCCCTCCCCACCTCTACCTGCCTTTTGTAGAGACCACTCTCTCTGTACCTCCCTCGTCCACTCCACACTCCCCACTAGCTCCACCACCCCCGGCACCTTTTCCTGCAACTGCAGGAAGTGCTACACCTGCCCCTGCACCTCCCCGCTCACCTCCATCCAAGGCACCAAACAAATCTTCCACATCAGACAGAGGTTCACCTGTCAATGTGGTCTATTGCATCTGCACCTCCCGATGTGGCCTCCTCTACATCGGTGAGACCAAGCGGAGGCTCGGAGACCACTTTGTAGAGCACGTTCGCTCGGTTCACAACAAACGACAACACCTTCCTCTCGCGAACCACTTCAACTCCCACTCCCTGGGCGACATGTCCATCCTGGGCCTCCTCCAGCGTCACAATGGCACCACCTGCAAACTGGGGGAACAGCACCTCATATTCTGCCTCGGGAACCTACAGCCTGATGGCCTAAATGTGGATTTTTACCAGTTTCAAAATCTCCCCACCCCAGACCTCATTCCATGACCAACCCTCCCTCCCATCCCCGTCTCCTTGACCTGACACAACCTGTCCATCTTCTCTCCCACCTATCCGTTCTTCCCACCTCACTGACCAATCCCCACCACTGCCTACCTGTACTTACCTAGCACCATCCCACCTACCTTCCCCAGCCCCACCTCTCCTCTATTTATTTCCCAGCTTGCTTCTCCCTCCTCATTTCTGCAGAAGGGTCCTAACCCAAAACGTCAGCTTTCCTGTTCCTCTGATGCCGCCTGACCTGCTGTATTCATCCAGCTCCACACTTTGTTATCTCTGACTCCAGCATCGGCAGTTCTTGCTATCTCTAAGGTGAATGGCAGATGTCTTTTCCCTAGGCTGGTGACTTTTTAGGGGATATTTTTTATGGTAAGAGGAGAAACATTTTAAAAAGACACAAGGGGCAATCTTTTTGCACAGAGTGTGGTTTGTGTGTGGAATGAACTTCCAGAAGAAGTGGTGGATGCAGGTACAGTTGCAATGTTGAAAAGACATTTGGATAAGTACATGAATAGGAAAGGTTTGGAGGGATTTGGGCCAGGAGCAGGCAGGTGGAACTAGTTTAGTTTGGGATTATGGTCAGCATGGACTGGTTGGACCGAATGGTCTGTTTCCCTACTGTGTGACTCTATGACTCTGTTAGAAAAATTCTTTTAAGGCACATACGCTTAAAGGGAGTGGCAACTTAACCACAGGAAACAGAAGAGGAAAACTTTAAAAGTGTGAGGTGATTCATTTTGGAAGGACAAATTTGAAAGCAGAATACAGGGTTAACGGAAAGATTCTTGGCAGTGTGGAGGAGCAGAGGGATCTTGGGGTTCATGTTCACAGCTTCCTGAAAGCTGCCACCCAGGTGGATAGAGGTGTTAAGAAGGCGTATGGTGTGTTAGCTTTCATTAACAGAGGGATTGAGTTCAAGAGCTGTGAAGTTATGCTCCAGCTATACAAAAGCCTGGTTCGGCCACATCTGGAGTATTGTGTCCAGTTCTGGTCACCTCATTACAGAAAAGATGTGGAGGCGTTGGAAAAGGTGCAGAGGAGATTTACCAGGATGTTGCCTGGAACGGACGGAAGGTCTTACCAGGAAAGGTTGAGAGAGCTAGGGCTTTTCTCTTTAGAACGATGAAGGATGAGAGGTGACTTGATAGAGGTGTACAAAATGATCAGAGGTATAGATAGAATGGACTGCCAGAGACTTTTTCTGAGGGTGGAGTTAGCTATTACGAGGGGGCATAGTTTTAAAGTGAGTAGAGGTAGATATAGGGTAGACGTCAGAGGTAGGTTCCTTACTCAGAGAGTGGTCAAGGCGTGGAATGCATTGCCGGAGAGGGTAGTGGAGTTGGCCTCATTAGGGGAATTTAAGCGGCTATTAGATAGGCATATGGATGATAGTATAAGGTAGGGGTGGAGGTTAGATAGACCTTAGGATTAGGGTAAAAGTTCAGCACAACATCGTGGGCCGAAGGGCCTGTACTGTGCTGTACTGTTCTATGTTCTATGTTTTATAAGATTGTAATGATTGCATTCGGTCAAGGGGAGAGGTTTATCAAACTGCCAGAAACAGTGGTAAGCCTGAGGATTGAGAGTTATTCAGGACCCAGCAAAGAACAACCAAGAAATAAATAAGGAAAGGAAAAAGAGATTGTGAATGTAAGCAAGTGAGCAACATAAGGATGGACATTGAAAGCTTCTAATGTTATGTCAAAAGAAAAATATTACCAAGGATAAATGTGGGCACGTTCCAGATGGGGGCAAAAAAATGTCTTGTGGAGAACAATGAGGAAACTAAGCAATTACAACACATCTGACTTCACAGGAGAATCTCCCAGAAATACAAGACAAGCAAAAGATTGGTGTAACTGTGAAACTAACAGAAATGAGTAATCACTTGGTAATTTAATTGGATTGAGGATTGATTATTTTCCAGGACCAGATGAGCTTCATACCAGAGTGTTGAGAGAAGTGACAATGGAAACAGCTGATGCTGTGATAACCTTCCATCATTGTATGGAATCTGGGCAGGTTCCTGCCGAATGGATGATCACAATGCAATCCCATTATTTAAGAAGGGAGAGAGAGAGAACCTGGAGAATTATAGAGGTGTCAGTCTGATGTACACAGCAGGGAATCTATTGTGAAGGATGTGATAACTGGACTTTTAGTAACGAATAGCAAGATTGGGCAGAGTCAAGATGGATTTATGAAAAGATTTTGAAAAATTGGTTGGCTTTTTTTTTGAAGATCATACCTGTAGCACAGAGAAAGGAGAACCAGTCAATGTGGCAAATTTGGATTTTCAGAAAGTCTTTTTCAGAAAGTCCCACACAGGAATTTAGTAAATAAAATTAGAGCATGTGGGATTAGGGGAATATACTGGTAAGTATTGATAATTAGTGAACAGAGAGAAAGCAGAGAGCTGGAACAACCAGATTGTTTGCACAATAACAGATTGGTACCTAGTGGGGGGCCAAAAGGATCAATGTTAGGAACACAATTGTTCACAACCAACTGAAATCTACACGGTGTCTCAGTGGTTAGCACCTGCTGCCACACAGCGCTAGGGACCTGGGTTTGATTCCACCTTCGGGTGACTGTCTGTGTGGAGTTTGCACATTCTCCCTGTGTCTGTGTGGGTTTCCTCTGGGCGCTCCGGTTTCCTCCCACAGTCCAAAGGTGTGCAGGTTAGGGTGGATCGGCCATGCTAAATTGCCCGTAGTGTTCAGGGATGTGTAGATTAGGTGGGTTATAGGGGGATGGGTCTGGGTGGGATGCTTTGAGAGCTGGTGTGGACTTGTTGGGCTGAAGGGCCTATTTCCACACTGTAGGGATTCTATGAATCCTACAATTAAGAAATCATTGCAATATGGCAATCAAACATAATATTTCCAAATGTGGTCATTGCACCAAATTGAGTGAAAATGTAACTTTGTGAGGTAGATGCAAAGAGGTTTCAAGAGGCCTTGGAAAGCAAATAGAATGGGCTAGAACATGTGCATAGGCTGAAGGGTCTGCACTGCGAGGAAAGATTGGATAGACTAAGGCTGTTTTCCTCAGAGCAGCAAAGGTTGACAGGGAACCTGATAGAGGTGTTCAAGATTATGAAGGGCATTGATAAGGTGGATAGGTAGGCACTTTCTCTAATGGTACAGGGGTCAGTATCAGGGGCCATAAATTTAAGGTCAGAGGTAGAAGGCTAAGAGGAGATTTTTTTTTACCCAGAAGGTGGTGAGAACCTGGAATTGTCAGCCTGAGAGGATGATAGAAGCAGAAACCTTCAGAACATTTAAGAAGTATTTAGGTCTGCACTTAGAGAGAGTGAGAACTGCCAATGCTGGAGTCCGAGATAACACAGTGTGGAGCTGGAGGGACACAGCAGGTCAGGCAGCATCAGAGGAGCAGGAAAGTTGACGTTTTGGGTCGTGCTCCACACAGTTATAGGTGTGCACTTATGTTGCTAAAGCCTCCGAGGCTAAGGACCAGGAGCTGGAAACTGGAATTAGTGCAGTCAGATTATCGTTGACCAGCACAGGGTCGATGGGCCAAATGGCCTTACACTGTAGTGTAAACATCCAGAGTGAGTATATGGCAGATAGAACATAATGTGAATAAGTGTGAAGTGATTTACTTTGTTGCAAAAAAACAGAAAGGTAAGACATTTCTTGAATGTTGTAAAGTTGGGAGTAGCTATCCTTGTCTGGAATGCACCAAAATAGTAGATAGGCACGACAAGCAATTAGACAGGCAAACGCTATGTTGTCATCCATCACAAGGGTATTCGAGTGCAGGAGCGGGGATGTGTGCTGTAATTATACAGGTGAGATCACACTGGGGTATTTGCACAGTTTGGTTTTCTGTACCTGAGGAAGGATGTTCTGGCTATACAGGGAGTGTAATCAGGTTTACCTGATTAATCCTGGGATGAGGACATCATCTAACCAGCAAAGACTGAGGAGGCAGGAAGGGACAAGTCATTTCAAATTGAGGTAAGGAGGAATGTTTTCAATCAGAGGGTTGGTGAACCTTTCATTGTCAGCCACAGAGGGCTGTGGTAACCCAGTCATTGTTTTTTTTTAATATATTCACGGGATGAGGGCATCGCTGGCCAGGCAGCATTTATTGCCCATCCCTAATTGCCCAGAGAGCAGTTCAGAGTCAACCACATTGCTGTGGGTCGGGAGTCACATGTAGGCCAGACCAGGTAAAGATGGCAGTTTCCTTCCCTAAAGGGTATTACTGACCCAGATGGGGTTTTCTGACAATCGACAACGGATACACGGTCATCATTAGATTCTTAATTCCAGATATTTATTGAATTCAAATTCCACCATCTGTCGTGGCGGGATTCGAACCCGGGTCCCCAGAACATTAACTGGGTCTCTGAATTAACAGTCCAGCGATGATACCACTAGGCCGTTGCCTCCCCAATGTGTGTTCAGGGCAGAAATTGATACGTTTCGGGAAACAAATGACATCAAGTGATTTGGAGCTAGAGTGGGGAAATAGTGTTGGGGAGAGGACGAGCCATGACATAGGATAGTAAGCAGAATCAGCAGGCTGAATGGCCTACTCCTTTTCCTATAAAGTGCAGGATTCCAAGAGCCATTTGTGGAGTTCCTGTCCCAGATTCAATAACAAAGACATGTCAGTCATCCTGTCCAACCTGTTCCACCATTCGATAAGATTATCCAACATTGGTTAATTGCAGATAGTTGGTGAGAGTGGGACAAAATGTCATTATTCAGTGTGTCATATTATCTCTGATGTTCACTGACAATCTGACCACAATCAATTTTCAGAGTCCTCATTTCTCCTGATTCCACTAAATTTCCTCAGAGTATTGTCATGTTTTTGTGCTAATGTTGATATTTCTGTAAATATCTCCCCATGCTCCCATTTTACACAGTCCCATTTACCCTTCATTGTTCTTCATGTCCTTTTCATTTGCCAAGACCCATGCTCTGTCTTTTACTTTCTCCATGCTTTCCCGTTTTGTTTTATATTGTCTCTTCTGCTCTCCATTGCTGTCTTTCCCCGTTAGGGTTATAAACTGATTCTGAATCAAATGAAATCTCCTGAGACCTCATACTGATTCTTGTCACTATACAGATTTAGCCAGTTTACCTGTGGACAATCTCTGGTTGATCACACAGAAATATGACATCAAACCCTGCAGTGAAATAACTTTTCCACACTTCTCCCTTTCAAACATTGTGTTCAACTGGACCACATTGTTATCACTGTTTGATAAATGCTCTCACACTGTGAGGCCGTGAACTAAATCTGGCTCATTACTCATTGTGATCTCTAATATGCCCTGCTCCCTTGTTAATTGCAGGATAAATTGGTCTGAATTTTTCTGGTTTGTGGAGAAGTCCAGGCACTGGGAACGAAAACGAGAGTTACTTGTGGGCAGTGGGTGATCAGAGGTTCCACAGCCTCATGAACTCCATTAGCCCTGGGGAATACAAGCTGCTTGTTACAATTTGTCAGCCTGAAAATCACTTGTTACTCTGGACCCAGCCTTTCCTGTTTGTTAGCAAAGTCCCTTGTCATGTTATTTATTTCGCCCAACACCATGCACTCTCATCGAGTATAATTAACATTTCATGTGGTATTTAGTCTGTTGCCTCCTGGAAATCCAAATGTACTTCATTTATTGACTCCCCGTGATCTGTGTTGCCTGCTACGTCCTGAAAGATCGTGAATCAACTTGTCAAACATGATCCATAAAACCATCACACCCCGTTCTCCCTATTTTTATTGTAGGTAGACCCACAATGCCCTTAGGAAGGGAATTCCAGGATTTTGATCCAGTGACACTGAAGGAATGGCAATATATTTCCATGTCAGGACAGTGAGTGGGTTTGACAGAATATAGTAGGATGGCTGTGGTTAGATTGTTGTAAGCATCCCCTGTATGTATCGTGCGTACACTCACTCCTGTACGTTGTCCATATCTCTCCTTTGGTTCCCCCTTATCTACATTCACCATTCTACTCTACCTGTACAACCTGCTACACACCAGTGTGCAAATACACCTGTAAATATTCAACCTCTATACACTATCTGTACACCCTGTATATAGAACATAGAACATTACAGTGCAGTACAGGCCCTTCGGCCTTCGATGTTGCGCCGACCTGTGAAACCAATCTGAAGCCCATCTAACCT